>NC_031799.1:8492130-8683421 GCF_001522545.3 Parus major | reverse complement strand
CCTATCCTATCCTATCCTATCCTATCCTATCCTATCCTATCCTATCCTATCCTATCCTATCCTATCCTATCCTATCCTATCCTATCCTATCCTATCCTACCCTATCCTACCCTACCCTACCCTACCCTACCCTACCCTACCCTACCCTACATTTGATACAGTAAACAGCACAGAGAAATTACATATTTCCTATTAAGCACATCTATAGTGCTTGCCTTTAGATATTTTAAAATTCAGTCTTTATTGTTGCATTGAGAGAGGAAAGGAAAGGTTTCAGAGTGAGACTTCAGGCTGGGAAGTTGTCATCTGTCCTGTGTGCAGTTAGACCTCAGGCCTGTGTGGTGTCTGGGAAGTGTCACTGGTCAGAAGATAAATGCAATCAGTACATCAGCATTGCTACATCAGTGTGAAAGTGCGGTGTGAAGATGTTTTGAGGCCAGAACTAAGTATAAGGTTTTGGGAAAACAGTTTACATTGTGCAGTTATGTGAACTCTTGTGCTGGCTTTTGAGGTGGGTAGCCTCGACATGTGCAGACAGACACAAAAGGAAAGTGTGCATGCAGAAGAATTGCCACCAATGCAGTGTCAGGTTATAGCCATCAATGGCATCAAGACCTGCAAGCAAAGAGAGACCTTTTCCTTTACATGTGGTGTTGATATCTGTAGTACAGACTGCAGAGTGCCTGTTCTGTTTTGCTGGCACTGTTTCCAGAGACAACCTAGCAAGGGGCAGAGGACAGCTTGGAAGGAAGAGTCCCAACCACTTTCTGTATTTTAGACAAATCATCTGGAAAGTGAATTTTCCATTTATACTCACCATTGAACTCTGTCAGCTTCTGAAGATCTTCTCCAAGCTCTGCAGTGACTGTCAGTGCCTGCTTCACCTTCAGGTTTGTTTCACTGTGACAAACAATATAAGACAAAAACATGAACTGAAAGTCATAGGTGAACTGAAAGCTCTCCTTGAAAATCACTTCTGCTCTTGAGGACAGTCTTCTTCCTTAGACATCTGATGAACTGTGATACCACACGTCTGTTTCACCTGGCCAAAGGGTATAGGCACCAAAGGTGAAATGGCTCTATCTTCTTAATTTCACCACAGAGCACCGTATTCTCTATCCTGTCACCCATGACACATTCAAACCCAAGGTATCTAAGCATATATGAGAGGTCTGAATCTTTTCTCTCATGGTATTCCGATCTGGAAGATTACTTCAGTCCTGGGACTAGTTAGCTAGGGAGTTGGAAATGCAGTGTCAAAAGAATACTGCATTTGCTCAGGGCCTCTTAGAAGTGGCACTTGTGTGTATGAAAACTACAAAACCATTTTCAGCAGAAATCAGATGAGGAAAGTCCAAAGGGCTGTCTGTAGGGTCTTGGGAGAGATACAATTTCTTGGAATCTCTGTTCTTGCTTAGTCCTTTAGAGCGTTGCTAGTTCTGGGCAATGTAGAAAAGGTAATGCAAACTGGGTCATAAAGATGAGTCAGGTCTAGTTTGTTCCAATTAATACAAGTTGCAGCCCTCTGGTTTTGTGGCCAATTGTGTCCTGGAATGGGCAGTATTTGGAAGCCTTGGCTGTGTGCTCGCTTTGGTATTATTCTATAGCAGTCCAAAGGAGATTACCAGAGTTATTCATTATGATTATCTCACCCAGATAATCTGTCTCAAGGAAACTACTAAAAAAAAGAAAAGAAACAGCTTCTGCTGGGGATACTGCAGGAACATGTATCTCACTAACTCTCAGTGTCAGAAGAACTGTCACTGAAAAGCAAAGTCCCCTCCTCACATGACATTTGCACTCAAGAAGCAAAAATGTCCAACAAAAGATGTTATTTTCAAGATATCTACCCAAAGTTTATTCTACATATCATGACTCTTGCTACCCAAGTTATTGCAGGTAAGTCTGCAGCACCCAGGGTCACCAGGAACGTGGCAGTGATTGCATGCCAGGGCCAGGCTCACTTACCCATCCAGCTCAGCTGTCTCAATGTATGTCAGGCTGTGTGGCTCACTGCTCGACAGCAACAGGAGATCAGCCTGGGCACAGACAGAGAGACAGACTTGGCATGATTTCACACAGTCAGAAGGCACTGCAGAGCAGTGCTGCTTGTGGATACTGCCACATCATCACTATCACTGATTTTCTAGTGAGTGGTAAGAGTGGCAGAGATTAACTGTGATCAGGATAGAGAGAAACGGTACTCACTGTCACAAAGTTGTTGTTTTCTAGTTTTATTATATCCCCCACTTGGACATTCATCCATTTTTGCTCCTTTAACCTGCAAGAAAACCTTTAGTAAGTAAGCACATACAGCAAATGCCACTTGGGAAAGTGGGGAACTTAGCTCTGCTCCTGGAGCCAGACTGTAGGCACCATCAGGAATTGGGAGCAGGGCCTGCCATGATGTCTCCTGATCCATACTAAGCTGGAGGACCACCACAGTACAAAAAGAAAGCAGTAAAAAGCAATAAAAGCACTGTTAGGGCTGACCCATGCTGGGTTGAGAACAAGCTCCACAAGAGCACCACAGTCCATATGCCCTATCCTTGTCCTTGTCTCTGCACGGACTACTCCCTTCCTTCCTTCTCTTGAAGGGCCACATTGCCTCAAAAAAACCCCTCTGCTTCATGTGAAACACTTCATCTAGGAAAACTGCAGATTGTGTAAGGTTTTATGAGTGGTACTAAGGGCAAGTGTAGCCAGCTGTCAGGAAGGCCAGTGCAGTGCTTGGGCTGTGCACTTGCCGGTCTGAACCATGTCTGCACTGGTCTTCACAGCACTAAGCCAGATGTGCACACAGGGAGCCAGCCAAACTGCAAGCACCAACACTCACAAGATAGCTGTATATTCAAATTCTAGAGGTGAGAAAGATCAGTCTCAAAACAGGACTGGGAGCTCAAGCTTGAACTCAGTTCAATCTTGCTTATTTAGTGTTGGTCAGAGCTGAACAGGATCTGTGGTTTCCAGGATTTGAAAAAGGCAAAAAATATAAAATTTCTGTGTCAAAATTTGTTTCCTAGAGACAGTAACTAATACACAATAAACTAAGAAACTGGTTTACTTGGCAGAGAGCATAAAAAACTATGTCCCTATTCTTCAGTTTCCATTTATATTTTTAACTGTTTGGTCATCCACTGGAGTTTACACAACATACTGCTATCTGTAGTGTGGAAAAGAAGTCAAAAAAGACTTCACAGCTGTCTACAGCTGTGTCCTATGCATAGCTAGACTCCATGGAACTGCAAGTAAACAGCACATCTGTCTGCCTCGAAAGCCAAAACCTCTGCTGTTTTTTTCTACTGGAAAGAACACTGCTAGCACTACAATGTCCAGAGCACGCAGCTGAAATGTTTTGGGTACATCTAAGCCAGAAGTACTACACACATTCAAAGTATAATGAAGTGTATGAGGGAGCTATTCCAGCTTCTTAATTTGAAATATCTTGTTGATAATGCCCAGTTTTGCTTAATGAGAAATAAATCCTATGAGTATAAATGGACACTTTGCTTGTTACTTCTGGGTTAAGGAGTAAAATAATACAAGACTCTGAAATTCTTACTTGAACATAAACACCCAGGAACAGAGAGAGTCTAGTTTTAGGCAGCACAAGGTCACAGCCATAATGTCTGCATAGACTCTGGTACTGTGTCTAGGGTTCATTAAACAGGTACATAGTCCAAAACTGCATGATGAACTAGTGGTGTGAAACACAATTCAATTTTAAATTGTTTAGTGATCCTTGAAAATCACACACACACAGAGAAAGAATCAAAAATATTACTAATAGAATGCTTTTCCCTGTGAGAACTACAGCAAAAAGCACTTACATGCCATTGATCAGGACCTGGACTGGGCGGTTGTTGACGTGTTTGTCACTTTTGTGTCGATTCTGAAAATTAGATCAGAAGGTTAAAAGGCATTTCCAGGAAACCAAACACACAGGAGCCGTAGGCAGTTCATTAACATTTCAGGTTTCCACCCAGCTGGCAGAATGGGTCCGGCAGATTAGTGTCACAACTGAGTCAGTGTCCAGTGCACATTTACAGCAGTGACACAGAGCATAACCAGACTGCAAAGGGCAACAGGCAACACCTGGCTTGCTCTTGGAGAGAAGAAGGAGGGTAGATCCTTACACGTCATTTAGCATTTAGCACAGCCCTGACTCCACTGGCATTGCTCTCACCCACCTCAATCCATAAACACTAGAGAAACTCATTCCTCTGCTCTCGTATGGAACATGGCTACAGTTGTCCTGGTATTGCTCCTTTGAACATCAAAATTATTTTAATGATGAAAGTAAATCAGATGTTAAACTAAGGTCCAATCTCACTCTGTGAAGTCAATTTGGCTTTTGACTATTAGCTCTGATGGCAGCAGACTTTGGCCAAAGTTGAACAAGTCTGAAAAGTCACAGGTGGGCTGAGCACTTGCTTCCTACCAAATTTTTTTTTTCCACCTACATTGTGCTATATGACAGAAGGATGTGTTCTCCAAAGTGAAGCCTAAGAAAGTATTTCTGTGCCTGCATCCAGACATATCTATGAGTGACCACATTTTCAGACATGCTGAGCAGTGTCAGAGAAAGTCAGTGGAGCTGTTGGGCTGCTCAGCAATTTGGAAATTTTAGCTCCTGTTTCAGTAACAAACTATAGATTTTGGGGACTTAATCTCAGACCCCATCTGAGTGCCTGCCCCCAGTTCTGTTTAAGCAGTTTATTTCATTTACTGAAGAATGACAGGCCAACTCCAAAGAACAGGTCAGAAATACAGATCTTACAAAATCATCAATGGCATCCTTGACTCCTGATACAGCCAGCACCAGCACCAGGGGCACCACTGTTGTAAACCAGGCCAGTGAGGAAATCTGAGGAATCAACTGTGGGAAGAAAAGATCTGAGTTAAGACATTTCCTGCCAGTTCAGAAAACCACTGCTTCCTAATCAAGCTGCAGACAACATTTTTCTATGATACCTGAATATAGAATAAGGACAGAAATGTTGCTCCATCCTGATATGATATCCCACAAAGGTGGGAGAGCCAGGGAACCCATGTTTTCCTTACAAAAAAAGCTATAATTTAAGTTAGAAAAATGGAGCTGTCAGAAAGTGTAGTGGGTTGCTATTACTCCTTCCTGTTGTTGGCAGAATTAAGATTGCCAAGTCCCCAGAGTATTTCTTTGGAAGTACTGATATGGGCAAGCCCGCTGTGAGGGACTCAAAACTATCTGAGCAAAACCAGCTGTGCAGAGCCATCAAAAGCTTCTGTTCTTTATTTCAGTAACTTTTCACATTTTGCTGAATTAAATTTCACATCAATGGGCAATGCAAGCTGTTGCCAGGGCTGACCTTGCTCTCCCAAGAGCAACACAGCAATTTTTGTTTCCTGCATGTTTAACAGCGAGACGACCTAAGAGTTGAGGGTGATTCTGTTATGCCATCAGTCATGCAGAGGAAGATGTCTCACCCCCACAGTTTTCCCTTTCCTCTAGCAGTACACCACTGGGGATGGAAGCAACGTGAAACCAGCATCAGTGTGTCCCTCAGTTTGAATCTGGGAAGTGTCAGCTCCATGTACTTTGTGAGAAGTTGACATTTATGCTGTGTCACGGCCCAGATCCTACAGGCACCACAGCCCTGCTCAGCTGTACAGGCTGCAACTGCTGCCTTCTCACCCACCTTGGAAAATGCATATCCCACTGCTCTGTGACAAAGGAGAGGGAGACAGAATCCCCACAGCCTGCCCATCACATCCACTCTTGATGAAGGAATAGTCCCACAGGGATGGAGTGAGGAAAAATATTTTAACGGAGGAATAGGTAGACTAATGCCTGCCCTCTTTAGGCTACCTTGATGTAAAGAAAGAGCTGTGTGCTTTTATATATAGTCAACCCTAGATGGCCCAGCAAAACACACAGTGGAATAATTTAAGGCAAATACTCTGAAATACTATGAATTTGACAGACAAACAGCTAGAGTGCAGTACAACAACGCAGGAAGCTTAGCAGAAAAGTAACCTTCTCCTGAAAAATATACATGCACTGAAATCTCAAAAATTCATTCCCTATAAATAAGCAAAACAGATCATACATGGTTTGCTGAAGGCTTAACTACATTTCACCTATGCTTTTTTGAGCTGAAATTGTAAAAAAAAATGGCATTTGAAGCAGGTTATTTTACAAATCTGTGTGCAGTGAAAGGGTCATCTTTAAAACATTAAGCTTGAAACATAATAAAAATTACACCCTTCTTTTGGTAATGTGTATTCTGATATGACTCAACAATAGCAGAGTACACAGCAAGGTGCAAAGGGGCAGAAATCCTGATATCAATTTATCCAGTGTGTTCAGCTTTCAGGGTATCATTAGCAACAGTGATGAGCAAAGTGCAACTCAATGCCATTACAACCCAAAGGGTTCAACAGCGCTGCCAGTGTCTGGCACACTCCATACTGGACACCTTCTTCACCCTGGAGAAGGGAGCAGCAATACCCAGCTTTATGCTAACTACTCACAGCCTTGAGCCTTCCTGATGTTAACTCCTTCCTTCCCAGGGAAGCACCACAGGTTACAAATGTGGTGTCCTTCTTGCTGTTTCCTTTGTGACTGCCTGTGGAATTCACCTTAAAATCCATGGCTAAGAGACAACTTGGCTTTATACCACAGGATGAAAAAGTAATGCAAATCTGAGGACAGCCAGGAGCACTCAGGTGCTCCTGCAGACATAAAGGCATAGTTGGGCAGGGCATGAAAAAGTTGCACAGTTTGTTGGAAACTAATTAACTTTTTTCCCTTCATTTAGTTCAAACCCTTATATCCAAAGGTAAAAGAGAAAATTGCTTTTCTCTGCCCTACTTTCTATGTTCTGTAATATTTTACTAAGATGCTAATTCACACCAGGAATATAGCTTGCACTTCATTACACCTGTCAAACATAGACTGGCTTTGATAACAGAGAACAATCTGCTGGAAACAGGACAGTGATTTCCTACCTGCAAAATCAGCAAGAAAAGGAAGTAAGCATTTGCTATTCGCTGAAACTGTTCAAACAGGTTGAGAGGCAGGAAAGTGAAGAAATTATATTTCGATGTTTTAATTGAATTGTTCTGTAGGGAAAAAAAAGAAAATAAGTAGGATTGGTAAAACAGGAAACAAAATTACAGCACAACACATTTCAACTCTGTCTTACTTGCTTATATTTAGCAATAGTATTGTTTCCAACAGCAGCTCAAAAAGCATTTCCTTTTCCCCCCAAGAATCATGCCAAATCTGGATAAACAGAGAATTCCTCTTGGAATGGGTGAAAACATGATGCTCATCTTTTGCCAGTGTTGCTGCAGGTAGATAAACTTGTATGTAGTTTTTCACAACATCTTTATTAATACTTAATAATTAAGACTTTATTAATAGTCTCCTTACTTTCACAGTGCACAAAAAAAAATTGAGAACTGTAACCAGAATACAACAATTTTGCTGTTAGCATCTACAAAGCAGGGGTGGAAAATGCATGCCAGGTCAACTATCTGTAGCTGGTCTGATGCTTTGAAATACCCATTGGCTGGACAACCCTATGGGAGGTATACATCCTCCCAGGAGCAGAGTATGACAACAGTATTATTATTATTATTATTATTATTATTATTATTATTATTACTATTATTATTATTATTATTATTATTACTACTATTATTATTACTGTCATTTTCATCTCATTCAGCAAACTTTCAGCTCAGCAGTTTCAACGGGTGGCTTGTTTCTATTCCACAAAAATCACCTGCATGTGGCATTGTGTGAACCATTGTCACTGATACAAGAACTCACCATTTCAGTAAGCAAGCTGCAGCTCTGTTCCCTATTTCCAGTTTCCTTTTCTAACTGTGGACAGCCCCTCCAGCCACAAGAAGTGGCTGCTCCCCAGCCTGTCTTTTGCAAACCACAGAAAGACCTAAGCTTGGTATTGCAGAACTGGGTATTTTCTTCCCCAAACATCAGAGCAGTCTGGTCCAATACTTGCCCCCAGACAGACAGGCTCATACTGAACCCCATCATACTGACCCTCCAGCTGCAGCTTTCCTTTAGTTTTCAGGTGTGCTAGACCATCTTTTCATGTGATGTTTAACAGGCCCTGGTCCAGGTTTAGTCCTGGAAGGATGAATCCCATAAGATGTGAGAACATCTTAAATTTTCCCCCTAGAAGCTCTCCAGACAATGCCCATTAACCCCCTTCCAAGGAACCTAAGGTGTGACAGCACAGGGAGGCAGATATGAGGCACACCTGAATTCCATAATAAATATGATGGTTCAACAGCAGAGAAAATGGTGATTGCAGTATCTGTAATAGCCTTTAGATATTGCTAAGCTGGTGGGAGGACAGGAGCTACTGAGTATGAATCACAGACCACTTCTTATCCATGAATTAATCCAGGATCTTGACATCTGCCCTGACATGTATCAGCATGTTTTCAGCACTAAACCAATTATTTCAGGTTACCACTGAAAGGTATGTGTGGGGGAAGCTATTCCATTTTAGGCAGTTACTGGATTTCTCTACATTCAAACACACAGTACAGCATATGTTCTTCAGCATTAAAATCATGTTTTATCCCTTGGACAAGCCAAATGAGTAAATCTCTAAAAGGGCAGAAATTAAAACAGCCTTCACAGAAGAGCTATCCAAATCCTCTTGTTTACTGCATTCCAGCAAGAAAAGACATTTATCAGAGATCATCATTTACACAATATTGCCTGTCTCCTGGTATCAGGTAGCTACCTGCAAGAGTGGTTAACTCTGTCTATGCCATGACATATTGTTAAATTTGGTTTATTTCAAAATCCTTAACTGTGGATGTGTTGCAGACAGGCTCCATGGACACTGCTGAAACAGAAGCAATGGAGTAACAGCATCCTCTGCAAACCCAGCATACTGGGAACTAAATTGCTTGACAAGACTGTCCATCAGGCACAGAGTCTCGCAGATTTTTTAATAAAAGCTGGATCTAAATATATAAATCTGCCCATTAGTCTGAGGAAAAGTATCATGACCACTTACTTAAAGAAAAAACAGAAAATTGTTGCTGCAGGAAAAAGTAAATGCTGGGGACTTGACCTTTGTGCGTCAACAGATTTCAGAGGGTCACTTATAACATGGGAAAAACTACTCAGTAAACACTCAGATGAAGTTTATAGATCTTTGCCTGCAAAAATCTCAGAGGGGAATAAGTAAAGAATGGGAGTGGTTTATTTCAATTCCTGCCTTCTATTTCTGTCCATTAATTACGTCAGGAAAATCATTGAGTGAACCACAGCCATTCATTTTATTTCCTATTGCCATTAGGCATAGTAAAAACGCCAGACATAACAGCTTCCAAATGCTTAACTGCAGGAATCTGGATAACCAGTGTTTTTCTCCATAGCTGTTTAGAATCATGATATTCTTGGGCACATAATGTCTTTTGGGACACTAGGGCACTTTAGACCTGAGGATAAGGACAGAAAATATTACCATGGATCTTCTCATTATTCTAGAAACTGTAATTAAAATTAATCACCAGAAAAAAAAAGAACTTGTAATTACTATAAATATTTCTAGTTTAACACGTAACTTGTTCATGGACCTCAGGGGCCAAAGGCATATCAATGGCAAATTATAACGACAAACTAGAGAAAACTTCAGCCTTTCCAAATTAAAGCTCTGCATTTCCACATCACAGACACAGCTGAAACACTCTGCAAGGTATCATATAATCATAGAAACATAGAATAGTTTGGGTTGGAAGGGACCTTAAAGATCATCTCATTCCAACTCCTCTGACATGGGCAGGAACACCTTCCACCAGACCAGGTTGCTCCAGCCTGGCTTTGAACACTCTCAGGGATGGGACACCCACAGCTCCTCTGGGCAATCTCTGCCAGTGTCTCAACACCCTCACAGTAAAGAATTTCTTCCCAGTATCTAATCTAAACCCACCCTCAGTTTAAAGCCATTCCTTTGTCCTGTCCACTACATGCTACATAAAAAATTCCTCTCCATCTTTCTTGTGGGCTCCCTTCAGGTACTGGAGGGCCACAGTTAGGTCACCCTGAATCCTTCTCTTCCCCAGGCTGAACAAACCCAATTCACTCAGGTATTGATTGTGTTTTCAGGCAATACTACAGTGCTGTGTGCTTTGACATCTCAGGCTCTTGGCCAGCTACTGGGAAATCTCAATTGGCCCCTGCTCTTGATCTTCCTCTGTGATGCTTAACATCATCAAACTGTCACTCTTTAGAGCTGGACCAGAGCGTGACTCTGGGATGCCCGAGGTGCTATGGGAGCCTGCACCACTGCAGTGCATTTAATAGCCCACATGCAGCCATCATTTATTTCACAAGCAGTGCCTCTAACACATCATCTGCCTCACTGTCCCCACACTCTGCCTTCAGTGGAGGAGACTCCCACAGAGAAAAATTGTGGAGAGGAATAATCTTTGTAACAGCAATTAGGTATTGAGAGGCCTTACTGAAACTCCTGGTTTTCCCATAGATTCATAAAAATCAACAGCTAAGACCAGCAGTTCTATGGGCTTAGCAGAAAGATGGGGATGAGGAGCTTTACATTTACTCCCTGATCTGCCCTAGACTTCTGGTTGTCCGAGGGCAGCCACTGCATGCACCTATGTCCTAAATGAGCAGGTCTGAGCATGGTTACCCACAGCCTGAAGCTCTCCAGATGCAAAACTTGACACCAGAGCAATGTTGTCTGTGGGTGAGGGATTATTCTCATCTGCTCTTTTTAGGGGCTAGATTCACACCTCCTGGAGGTGTGACTCCACCAAAATGCTGTCCCTAAGAATAGTGCTCATCTCTCCACAGTTACACAAGTCCAGATCTGGAGGATGAGCTGTTACTTTGGGGGTGTTTTCAGAAGCCCGCTTGTGACGTCCAACAGCAAGCAAAACTCAGCAGATGGCTCCTACCTTAGATCGCTGAGCAAACAAATCATCTCCTTGCCATAAAAGTCACTGGAAATAAGAGACAGTGATGCTTTTGTGGCTAGATTACAGTGTCTAAAGGGTATGGCAAGGCATTGACCCTCTGAATTTATACCCCTGGCTCAGAGACACAATAGTTCCAGCAGCTGGACAGCCTAGCCCTAAGTAAATTTCAGCAAGACTTTGGTGACCCCACAGGGACGTGTTATGTCACAACACTTTGCAATTTCCCTGGTACTTGTGTAGCACAGACCAAGGGAACAGCTGAGCAGCAAAAATCTCTTTCCCAGGTGTTTTTCTGAGGTAGTCTTGCCAAGGAAGTGACAGAAGCGCAACTCCATGGCACTCTGTTAAACTGCAGCAGTGCCATTGGAAAGCACACAGAAGCCATAAGCAGAAATGTGACCACTGGGCTGTGAATGTGCTCATGAAAAATTTTAATAAACTCATGTAACAGCGCATATGGTGCCACCAAGGCTTTGTTTTCACAGAGAATACAGAACAGTCAGACCAGATCAGTTTTCAGACTCCCAAGTTCACTGCCTTATTCCTCCTGATGGCAGGCAGTAACCCCAGCTCAACAGAAGACTGATAAAGGCCAAATGGATGTGGTGGTGTTAATCTGGTTCCTGTAAAAGTCCCTGTAAAAAAATAAACTCACAGGGGTAACAGACAGGCCAAACACCAGAAATAAAAATGTCAATTTCCAAAGCACAAAAGCACAGTTCTCTTTTCTTCTTTTTTGTCTCACCCCTTCCCTTTTTTTTTTTCTTTCCTTTAAACAGGAAAAGGACGGGAATGTCATACATGTGCAACCCCTTGACAGTCCCTTGATAGCACTAATGAAGTGAGTTCCAGGATCTCATCACATACATTCCTGGGTATTCCAGGAAAATCTGTAGGAAAGCGTGATCACTGGTTGTGTTTTCCTGTGTTGTTCCTTCAGTCACCTCATTACTGAGCAGTTAATCATCAGTGTGGTGAGTGTCCTTGTCATGGTGGTGCAAAGGAGGACACAGGGCTGACATGGCTTGACAACCTCATGTCATTGCTCACAGACAAGCCAAGCACAACACCTAAAGGTCTTGTCTCTTACTCATCCCCTTCAACAACACTGTGCTCTCCTCTGGCTTGGCTCAGTACCCAAAGCTTCTGCCTGGCAGGAGGAGAAAAGAGAGGGAAGAGCACTGCTGAGTGGTGCAAAGGAGACAAACTCCAAACCACTGTTTTGTTTTCATTATGGTCTCACACAACAAGACTCCCAACCAGTGCAGTAGGAGTAGTCTCTCCACGAGACTTAATCTGATGAAGAGTGGGGGACTTGATCCAAAGGAGTCTATGGACTTCACTGAAGACTACTACATCTGGCACGGCTCAATCTTATGTGCTTCTTGAGGGCCTTAGGACCTCACCTGGTGTCTCCATCCACAACCCCTGTCCAGAGCTGAAGAGCTCACTTAAGTTCAGCCATGAGCCTTCTATCCTCACCTGAACTATTCTGTAGTAGTCCCCATCTCCAGATTGTCATCTGTCCTAGTTTCCCAGATACATCTCTCCAGCTCTACTTCCTTGATGGACCTTGGACCTCTGGTGTAGATTTGTATTCAGTCCTGTCTCTTGCCACTTCTGCCTGGGCTCCCTAAGTGGGCCCTAGACCTGGTTCATCACCTCACCTCATCTGGAATGGTCAGGATGGATGCCATCACCAGCATCCTGCCCTGTCCCTGCTAGCCAAATGCTGCAGGACTGCACCCTGGACAGTGAGAGCTCTGCCTGACCTGGCAGATCTGGATCTGGGATTGTCTCCACTTCCAGCTTGCCCCCCTCTCGAAGTATAGCCCCACTCTGACTCCTCCCTAACAGTGCCTCAAATGCTCTTTGGATGAATCCAACTAACACCTTACTAAATGTAGAAGGAGCAGTGCAGGTTGATGCTGTAGCTATTCCTCCAGGGACGACTTTTCACTTCATCAGACCACACTCCCTTCAGCCTTGAGCATGAGGGACACTGGGAAACATTTGCAGATTGAGATAGGAAGAGTGGGCAGCTGGTGCCACAGCCCTGACCATGCTGATAAGGTCCTGGAGGATCACCCACCAGGCTGCCTTCGAGATCAAAGCATGCAAGCAGAGGAGGTGGGGCAGAGTCTGAGCCACTACCAGAGCTCCCTGCTCTCCAATTAAATTTCAGAGAGATAAGAACCCAGCTGCTGATCCAGCCCAGGGCAATGTGTATTGACTATAGGAAGTTATATACATCCCTCCTATTTGACTAGAGACTTTATCAGGTGACCCAAGTCCAAGCAGCCCCCTTGCTGTTGGTCCTGATAAAAGAATGCTGGTTTGACCCTGGGTCCTGATCCAAGATGAAATTTGTCATTGACTCATAGGCCTTGCATTTCCTTTCCTATTGTCTGAAAGCCAGTTTCAAAGTTGTTTTTGCAGCCCTTCATGACGTCCCAGTGCAGCTGTGCTAAATTCCAGTGTGAAAGCAAAGAATTGAAAAAGGAACTAGGATCAGAGCAAACATTAAAAGCCTTCAGAAGAGATTTTCCTCTCCAGAGTGTTGATGGAGAGTCCATCGTGGTGAACACACAGAGGCTGTCCCCTCTGTAGCTGTGTTGGGGAGAATGGAGACAAATTAACTGGACTAAAGTCCTTAAATCTTGCTATACCACATCTGCCACCCTGCTTTCCACTTTATTTCAGTCTTTACACAGACAAACCTCTTTCCGAATTCAGAAAAGGTTCTTTTCTGTCTGCATTGTCAATAAACACAGGATTAGTATCTGACTTTTCATTTTTACTGACCTATATTGAGCCCTTATCTGTGCTGCTCTAAGTGCCTTTTCATGCCACTCATTCACACTTGGTTTCTGAGTCATTCCTAACTAATTTTGTGAGCTGGTGGGTAGTGTATATACCTTCACACTCAGCCCTTCCAGTTAACTGCACAACACTTTGTCTTAAAGTTTAATTTTTCTAACCCTTCTGCTCAGCTACTGAGGCCTCATGGCTGGAGAAGTGTGGCAGGCAGGGACACCCTGCAGTTTGGCATCTCCTGTATTTTCTGACAGCTCTGGGAGGGAATTTGCCCTCTGAAGTCTCCTGCAAGATGTAGTGTGATGGAGCTGGACATGCCCTTGCACGCACTGGCAGACATGGGTTTTCCACGGCACAGCACCACGTTCCTGCAAAGCTGGTTTGAGCGTTTTGGGAGTCTTGCTTCATACCAGGAGGGCCACCTTTCAGCAGCTGCCAGAGCTGATGTCAGACTCCACACACAACAGAGTTTTCAAGTCTTTATCACTTCCTCTCTTCTCCCTTCACAGATATCCTGGAGACTTTGCACTGGCAAGGGACAATGTCCCACCAGGAATAGGGATATTCAGGGACAACACACCCACCTCTGGTTGTACTTTCCCACTTCCCTGTTCTCACTGCGATAAGGAAGGACAAAACTCTATACCTTTGATCTATTTCTACATAATAGAAACTGTCTGTTTAGTGAAAGGCTCAAATCTCCACACCAGGTGGGACATAAAGCCTGGCCTCAGCAGTAAGTCAATACACAACACCTAGGTTTGCATTTCCCTTTCTTTTTCCTTATTGGCCTTTCTCAGCAACTGCCTCACCCTAAAAAAACATTTGCCGTCTCACCTAGCTTTGTTACAAGAACCTGTTCTATAGGTTTTATGGCTAATGTGGCCTTAAGTTACTAAGAAATCTGAACCTCACTCCTACAACTTTCACTGTCTAAAATACTTTTAAAGCTTTGTTGTATTGGCTGGTTTCCTTCGGATCTTAGTGGTCCTTCCCCCTAAACCACATCCTAGTGCTTAGCAGTGCAACCCCACCATAATGAGGAAAATCTGAATGTGAGGAAGGTACCCAAATTTAGCCCTTGCCTGGAAAAGTAAACTTTCAGGAGCATCATGGATATGTTATGGGAGGATGCCAGGAGACTATCTCCCTTTTTGTCATTTCCACATTCATCAGCAATCTACAGCATGGGATCTGAAGTAATATATGAGAAAGGTTAATTCTTTTCATACACCATAGGAATGTGGGGTTAATAAACGGAACTTTTCCGAGGACTTACTGGAAATAAGCAGCCCAGAACATGACGTGCAGCCCTGTACAGTTAGGGCAGTTCTTGCATCACCACCTCAAGTCTGCTAGTACCTCACCATCCACTCACCACTTTGAGGCTTGGCTCTTTTTGGGCAGTTTCCTGGATTTCCTAAGCCTCAGTCTATACAGGACTCCAGAAATCATGAGCCATAGCTGACTAAAATGAGGGGCATGATTACCAAAACTCACTGCCAAGTTTTAACATATTATACTGAGCTGGCTTTTTGGCTGCATTCACTTTATCACCTAATCACAGACCTATGGAAATTCTGAAGTGTTCTCACAGTCTCTACTTAATTACGCCTATTTGCAAACCCTTGGGCACAATCAGGCAATCAGCTGGGAAGCAGTGTCATGCAAAGTCAGTTTTCTGAACGCCTTTTCAAAGAATTAGGTGTGGAACCAGAAGAGTTGCTTGTTCCCTCTACCCTGACGTAACTGCCCATCTCCCTCCTACTTTCTTGTCCCGCTACTGCACTTAGTAATAATTCAGTGGAAGATGACAAAATCAGATGTAGCGGCAATACCCACCCCAGCAGGCTACTGACAGGCTGTGTGCAAGTCACCAGTCTTGATAGGACATTCATTCTGCATAGTACTTCACATATATTAACTTCCGTGCATTTCATATGCAGGACTCATGCAGCAGCTCTGGACCCTGGGACTCTAACCCACGTTGTATAGTTTGTGGGTGAAAAGTGACCACTGAAAACCACCATGTTGCCATCAGTCAAACCTGCTGGCAAGTCAGACTGTCTCCATCACAAGAAATTAGTGTGTTCTAAAATGCTTAGTTTTTTCACCTCTTGCCAAGAAAATACTTGTGATATTCCTAAACCAAAACATGGGCTCCCGAATAACTGAATGATTAATTTCACTACTGAATTCAAATATTCAAAGGACAAAAATTCATAAAATTCACTTTGGTATTAACTGGCAGCTGCAAACACTTTGAAAGAATGCAGCTTCGGGCCCCACAGAGGGGATGTCCCTGCAGGCAGGCAGGACAGATCTAGTGGCTGAGCTAGCTCTCCTCCACACACAGCATCAGAAAAGGTTTGGAAATCAAGTTGCCCAGGGGCTCCCAGGTGAATTAGCCTGGCAGACCTGGGACACAGCCAGTCTGTGTCAAGGCACACTTCGGAATCACAGATTTCACGGCACAAAGTGAACTTAAGTAGGCTGTTAAGAATCCTGCAGAAAAGTTGGCAGAAAGCCACAAGGGCCAGATTCAAAAACTTCCTGACAGAGATGATTTCACTGCAAAAGCTGAGGAACTGACACATTTCCTTTCATGTTTTACTTTAAATGGAGACAAATTTCCACAGAAAACTCCATTATTAAAAGGCCTTGGAGCCTGATCCTGCAAATGCTTTGACTCACAAATAATTTTCTGGAAGTGTGCAAAGTCACTGTGTCATGCTTTTCCAGAATCGGATCTCCTTCAGCTGCCCATTTTTCAGGCTGACTCAGCAATAATCCACCTCCGATGGTTCCTGAGGCTTGTGTTTGCCTGGTTTGCAGAGCTATAGCTGGCATGCAGCTCTCTTCACCCCTTTGAAACACTTGAGACATGAAGCAGATGCAGCTACATCTGTGACTACATCTGCATGAAACAACATACGCTGGTTACTTACAGCATATTCAAACTGCAGATTAAAATCCCGGTTGTTCGCTTGAAGTTGTCTCTCTTCCTCTGCAAAGAAAAGGAAACATATCAATCATTCTTGAGCATAAGCAAAGTCAATACAGATGTGAATGAAGCATCAGAAAGTGCAAGCATAGCTGTAAGAAGGGAGTGACACAGTGAATCGGAGCCCTTGGCCAGCAGCCCTGTGTCACGACCTGGGGTGGCTGGTGACACCTGGGGTGGCTGCACTGTGGACTGACACAATGCACTGTGCACTGTGACACTCTTAACACCATATAACAAGTCTCCTCTACCCACCACTCACTGCAATGCCAGTGCCTGGTCAGGTTGTTCAATTTCTGGGTAGGAGTTCCCAGCTAGTGGTGCTCACTCTTCCTGCCCTGCTCCTTCTCTTCCCCCTGAAGTCTCTGGAGCTGTTGCAATCAGCCTACAGCCAGTGCCCTTCTTCCAGTACAGGTGCATTTCTGATCATCATCCCACTGATGGGACACCATCACCACAGCTACCATGAAACCAAAAATTACTGGAAGGGTATCAAAAGGTCATCAAATGTGTCCTTTACCAAGGCAGGGTCTTGCTTCTCTTCCCCAAAAATGACAATAGAAAGCTCCAGTGATGACTATTTTTCAATTGTCTATTCCAGGACTGAAGTTTCCTTCCCCTAGGGCAGTTTTTCCCTGCATTATCTAACATAAAACTCCGATTTCAAGAAGTTTTGTCTTCTCCTGGGAAGATCAAGGGTGTTTTTCTGCTTCCCCTAAGTTCATCGTGCTACTTGCCAAGCATGCAGAGTACAGACAGTGGAGGGAGGGGATTGTCCCACTCTGCTCTACACTGATGCAGCCTCACCTCAAGTGCTGTGTGCTGTTTTGGGCACCACATTATACAAAAGGTATAAAAGCTATTATAAAGAGACCAAAGGATGGTCATTTGGACGGTGAAGAGACTGGAGGGGAAGCCACATGAGGAGCAGCTGTGGTCACTTGGTCTGTTCAGCCTGGAGAGGAGAATGAGGGGAGACCCCATCACTGTCCACAGCTTCCTCGGGAGGGGAAGAGGAGGGGCAGGCACTGATCTCTCCCTGGGTACCCAGTGACAGAACCAGAGGGAATGGCCTGAAGTTGTGTCAGGGGAAGTTTAGGTTGGATATCAGGAAAAGCTCTTCCCCAGAGAGTGGCTGGGCACTGGAACAGCTCCACAGGAAAGTGGTCACAGCAGCAAGCCTGACAGAGTTCGAGAAGCATTTGGACAGTGCTCTCAGGCATGAGGTGTGGTTCTTGGAGCTGTTCTGTGCAAGCATGCTATGATCATGTGTTCCAAGTTCACTACATACTGAGGGCTGTTATGTCTTACACTGGCCTTCCCAAGGGTAAGCAGCTCCCATTTCTTCAGTCACCTATGCATTAATCCATCCATAGGAGCATCACTCTTGGTGCTCTCCAGTGGGCTTCACAGCTAGTTCAGCCCATTCTGAATTGATGCCCAAAATGGGCCATGGTTTGCAGCTGAGGCCTTACCAAAGCTAGACAGGGCACAAGGCACATGCAACTTTCCTTGCAGATAATGCATATTGTGCACAAGAATTCACCCAGGAGTGATTTAAAGTAATATCCTTATGCACCACCAGCACACAGAGGATGGCTTCACAGAATATGATCCATTTTGGCAGATCCTTTCTGGCAGAGCCAGATGCCTCATCAGGCAATGCAAATCTTTCATTTGTCCTTGCTGAACTGCATCCAAATTCTTTCAGACTATTTCTCCAACTAGTCAATTCTAATCCTATTTCAGTGTGCTTGTAGCTCCCGCCAGCATGGTGCTATTCACAGATGTACTGTGTTCTTTATTCTGACAGCCAAGATGAAGAAGTAAATATTGAATACTAGACTCAGGATGGGATATACCCTGATGAATCTTTCAAGTTTCCTAATCAGTCGTCAATATCTATTGTTAATGTCTCTTTTTTTCTGAAAAATCTGGCACTCACTGTTTTGTGATTTTATCTCGAGCATGTATCTCCAGTTTACTTGTAAAAATGCTACAAGTGACAGCCAAGATACATGGCAACTATCTGAGGCTCTTTCAATAGCCCTCCAGCTACCACTAAAACAGAATTAATTTTGGTTTGATGCAGTTTTTTGGGACTGCTGACTGTTAAGCATCTCTTCCCCACACACACACTCCTAGTTACCTTCAAGTGGTTTGCTTTATTGTTTTAACCTTTACTCAAGTGAAGCCAATACATCTATAATTGCTCAGCTTTTCTTTTTCCCCATTTCAAGATAGGATGTTGTGCTTGCTCTCTTCCCAGTCTTCTGAACTTTGCCTGCCTGTGAGCCAGACTCTCAAAGGCAGAACTGCTCCAGGGCATGTTTTACCTTACCCAGTCAACCATTCTCTCTATTCCAGCCCAAAACCTACCTCTTTGTCCTCTGCTTTTGGCAAGTATTATGTTAGATGTCTAGAGGGTAAAAAAAAAAAACACAAAACAAAACAAAAAAAAAAAATACACCAAAAAAACCCCTCTGATTTCTTAGCTTTATTTGCTAGGCTTTTTACACTGAGCCTCCCCAGAGACCCCAACTCTTACAGAACAACTTTTATTGCCCTTTATGTCCTTTATAGCATTTTCTCACTTTGAGCCTTTGTCACACTGTTTGTGCTGGATAAAGCAAGCTGGTTTCCACCTTGTAGAGGCATCCTTCTTTTGTCTGAAGCAAATGGGGAGCTTCTGATTTCACCATTTCACTTATCCTTCTGAGCCTTTCTCTGAAAGTTGGTAACTTATACATGTGCCCTTAATATCAATTAATAATATATGTGCCCTTAATATCAATTAATAATATATGTGCCCTTAATATCAATTATTTAAGGAAATGACAGCTCTAATTCTCCCTCCACCCCAGGATTCCTTCCCACAAGGTGTCAGCTATTAGTTCTTCATATTTATTGAAGTCAATGTTAAACAATTTGATATTGTCATTTTTTCCTAAGTATCATTGCATCATTTCATAACTATTCCTGTTTACACTCCCTCCAGCTTTCAGAAGACCAGCCAGCTCCTCCCATTCACTCTGTTTGGGAGGGAATCACTTCTGAAACAACCTCCTTTCCTTTCCAAAAAATCACCCACCTCTGCACCAAAACTGAGCCAGCTGAGTAGGTTGTATTCCTCTACACTTTTCTCCAACCCTGCCTCTGCAGAGACAGAATTCTTCATTTACCACCACGTCCTGCCTCTCAGAAAACTATATTTTCTTTTTTCTTTTTTTTTTTCCCCACAAAAGACTGCCCTTCTTGGTTTGCTGTGCCTGCTCATTACCTTGTAGCATTACAAAGAGATCTGAGATTTGCTCATCTCTTTCTTCAAGCTGCTTTTCAGACCACACAATCATAAAAGGAAAACTTCTGTTAACCATACCGAGTTATTTTATTCTTTTCTGTTAATATTCCAGCCTCATGAGTTATCACAGCACGTGTCTGTTACACCTATTAATGATGTGTTAAGACATCTAGTTCTTCCTGTTTGCTCACTCTTGCATTAGCAAGCGTCTAAGCTATTCAGTGCATTGATGAGCTAGCCCTTCTCCTTCAATGACCCTGAAATACACAGCATCCCTAATTTTTAAGCCCTTTTTCAGATCGCCATTTTTTGGTCTCTCTCTGTGGGCTGTTTCCATCAAGCCCTCTAATCACTAATGTAAAGCTATGTTAGAAAAATGTGCTTTTCTCCTTCTTCACACACATCTAACAGTATCAGTCATTTTGAAATCACCTGCCATCTGCCCCAAATGGATGATTCAGATCAACCACAGGGCTTCATTCAATACCTTTAAAGTGCTTAATCCATCACGGCTTTCCTCGGACGATTTTTTTCTTATCTTCACAATAGGTAGAACAAAGTAACAAGAGATCAGAGTCACTTATTGGGTGTCTCAGAGGAAAACAGAAGCAGAGCTCAAGAGGTCCAGACTTGACGGGCTTCAACTATTGTGTTGTGTGCTCCTTCAGGAACTTTCCTGAGAGCAACAGTATTCTCAAAGCCGATGAAAGATAAAGTTATTTGTAAAAAACAGAACTTCCCAACCCCTGCCTGTTTCCTGCCATACAGTAAGTGCTACCCTTATCCCCTCCTCAGGGGCTCCAAGTCTGGTCCTGGAAGGAATGCCACAGAAAAGATAAATGGTGTTAATGTAAATAGGAACAGATGACAAAGCTTTAGAGAGCCTCGGTGTCACACAACAGCTTCTGAAGTCCTCAGCGGCTTTCTGTTTTGTATGCAGAAAAGGAAATCCAAGTGCTGCAGGCAACAGTTGAACATGCCCTGAGCTCCTTTGCTCTTCCCAGGGCACACTGGGGGAGCAAGAAGCCATCCCCTTTCTCAGGTTGCCCCCAGCGTATTTGCAGTCAGGGATGAGCCACTTGACACACGGATTTGAACTCAAGAGTCTCAAATGCTGCTAGAAAAAAGCTGACACTTATATGTGCCCCAGTGTGGAAAGAAGCCTCTCAGAACACCGAGAGATGCACTCTCCAAATGGCATTTATGTGAGAAACATTAATGGCAGCAAACAGTTCTGGGATGGCATAGAAACATGAGTCAGTAGGACATGGAACAGAACAGAAATGAGAATCAATGCACTGCACTCCCATACAGCACCCAGGGGCAGGTTTTGTGTGATAACCCCTTTCTTAAGGCCCCAGGTAACTGTGAACCTGGTTCAAAACTGAATGGAGCCTTTGGCTGCCATAGCCATCCATCCCTCTCAGAGGCACTGTCCCTAAAGACCAAAATATGAGGCTAATTTCTAGTGGAGAGAATTTAACTTTTCCTGCTGGGCAACAGCCAATACGTTTGGCTAAATCAAGAAAAACCACAATAAATTTCACAGGGACCCTATCTAATAACATCATCAAGGAGAACTTCCTGTCCTCTGGCTACACCAAAGGAGAACCACTCTGACCACATGCACAGGGCAACACTGCCTCAGTGGCTTTTACCAGCTGAGAACTGTGAGGTCCTACTGCTGTGCCTCCTTATCTAGCAGTTCTCCACCATCATAAGCCACGTAGCTCTCTTTTGTTTCTGGAACAGTCTGGACAGAAATGAAGACTCTTGGATGATTACAATAAACCAAAAATTAAGAAAAGTCAAGCACTGTACCAGCTTTGACTGGAAACCGTAACTCAGGGGTTTTTGGCTGTAGATCCAAGCATGCGTGTCTTATCATGCCCTGTTGATTCTGAAAAGCAATGAGGAAAAAGGGAGGGGGAAGCTGTACAGATATCAGATGAGAAGTTTTTAATTTCTTGAAACTTTTTAATATATCTCTAACTAAGTCAAATGTTCTGCTTCTGCAAATTGCATTCACTGGAAAGAAGGAATGGTATTTGTGCTCCAAGTTATCATTTCACTGCCACTGAAAACTATTTTAAATTATTAATCAGTGGAAACTCGGCGTACATAAATATGGCTTAGTGCCCAGTTCTTGGTCTAACCACTGAGACCAAGTCACTGGGAAAGTGCCTGTTTTCTCAGGCAGACAGTTTTAGAAGCTAAACCTCAGAATAACATCTGTATTTAATAAAATTAAACCCATGCCAAAAAATCAGCTATAAATGTATCTGGCCAGTCCACCAGCCTTCTTACTTTAAGACTGCTGCATGGAAAAGTCCTGCAAAAGGTTAGATTCAATATCTGGTCAGACAGCCTGGAAATTTGTTTCTGGTTTATGCTAAGGAGCATTTGCCAAGAGGAGAATGCATTTCAACTGGGTATTGGAAAAGTTTTGTGGATCTTGGGTCTTGTGGCTCCAAGAAATGGGAGGTTAAGATCTGCCTGGTTTTGCCAAGTCCTATACAAACTAGGCACTGATACTTCATGCACTAAATGAACACAGCCCAATTAGGGGAGTGCCTGCGTAACTAACCCTGACAACAGAACAGAGACAGCATAAACTCTGTAAAAATAATAATCTCTCCTCCACCCTTTAAACAAGTGACCTCAAGAGCAAAAACTCTGCCCTGGACCAGCTACAAAGAGTGGCATCCAGGAGCTGGACTCATCTTCCCAGCTTCCCTTACAGAGTTGTTTTTAGCAAAGCTATTATCCTTACCAAGTTGTGAAAGCTGTAACAGATTGTCCTGGTTCCAGGGGAACTGACCCTACTAGGGCTGTAACTCAGGTCTCTTCTTCAACAGGCTATAAGCAGTCCCAGAAGACCCCCTCTAGCCACACACCTCATGAGGTATCTCCTGTTACGTCTCCCTTGGCCCATCTCCCTCCTCACTTTTGTTGTCCCTGCTTTCAGGTTCCTCATCATCACGTGTGGCCCAGCTTTTGGTATCACCTCTCAGCTAAGGCCACCTCAGCCAGCATCCAGGAGATCAGGCATCTCTTAATAGGCAGACAAATCCCAGACGTTTTCTGGTCTTTGCTGGACTGCTCCTCTACATGCACAAGAGACTGAAAACAGCCATGGTGAGTCAGTACCTCTATCCTCCCCTAGGAAAAACTGAGAATTACAGTCTCCAGTGAAAGGCAACTCCATGGGAGAGGGCAAGTCATCATATACTGTGTTAGGCAACCAAAACATTTTTCTCCTAGGAGGTTATTATATAAGCTAGTAGCTAAAATCTCCTTGCACCTTAAAGCAAAAATTGCCCTTTTTTGCAATCATTTGGGGTGAAAGAACCATGCAACAAGTGTCTTGATTTGCAGGTACTGTATCTAGGTAGAGTCCCTTTCACTGGGGTAAGGAAAATGGGATTATTTCCTATAGTGCTGATACCATAGAATTTCACATTCATAACACAGCAGTGCCTTGTTGGAATCATCCAAAACCAAGGCCAGGGATCTTTACATGAAGGCTTCATCATCCCATACGGATCAGAGGATGCATGGGCAAAGCAAAGAGCAGTATGACTGAGGGTCATAGTGGTTAAATATCTATATTTCACCACCAGTCTGGGACATGGACATTTGTCAGACCCTCCTTACCTGAGTGTCACCCTCGTGCTGTAACCCAACCGGTGCTGCACACCTGCTGCTCTGTAGCACGAAACCAAAGCCCATCCCTGCCCTGAACTGCAGCCAGAGCCTGGCAGGGTTCAGCGAGCGTGGCTGGGGCAGCAGCAGCAGTGAGAAACCAGTGGGGTGGAAATGGGGAGAGGGAGGTCAGAGCCAAGCCCAGCTCAGAGCAGGAACACGTTCAGCTGCCTGGCAAACAAATGTGGTTTTTTATTGACTCACAGGAGGGGCTCTCCTGGACTCTATGCTACAAACCCACACATTTTTAATGTGCAGATGCCCCCTCTTCTGTGGAGAATCTCTGGCTGCCCTGCCTGGAGAAGATTTATGCTGGCAATCACATGCATTTTCATCTCAGAAATGGAGTAGACTGTGCTCAGTGTGAGGCATTTAATTTAGAAAAAGCATGAATCATGACCTTACAGGGACACCATCATCAATGGGTTTAGCCCTATTTCATCCTTCCTGTCCCTCCATTATTAAATAAATATATTTATTATGTCTTTTTGCCTCATAAAAACAAGAATCCTCCTTCCTCCTGAAGAAACAAAACACAAGAAATACACTTTTGTGGTCATGGACTGTATCTTTGGTGACCAGTATTGAGCTCAGCCTCCTGCTAAGCATCAAACAAACACCATCCATAGTGGAATTTCTCACACAGGTAAAACATTCCATATATCCCTGGTACAGAAAGCCAAATTATTTTGTTACTGGAAGAGAGGGCAGGGCCCACTTTGGTGAGTTACTGACCTCCATTTTCATACAGCAGATGAAAGGTCTGAAATAAAAAACCCTGAGGGTGAACTGGAAATATTTCCTGCCTCAGGTCTAGTAAATTTTTAATAATAACATAAAATTCAGTGGTAGACCATGCCCTTTACTAAAAGCAGCATTTTATATTATCACCATAATAAAAAAGAAGAAAAAGACAGCTCCAAAAGGATGCCCCAGATTTGCCCACTGTGTACAACACTTGCAGTCAAATAGTACTCTCGGGGCACAGGTGGAAGAAGTGTTGGATAATCTTAAACCTGAAAATATTCCCATTTAAGTTTTTTTAGGAAGGGGCATAGGCTGACTCACATCTTCCTTTTCCCATCTCCTGAAATAACACCAGTTCTGGTTTTTCTTCCTTTCCTACTCCTGGCAGTGTCTCAGCCACCTGCCCTGGCTCTGGGCAGAGGTGGGGACTCATCATGTCTCAAAAGTACCTGGCAACAAATTTATTCTCAAGAAGCATCTACATATTTTCATATCTGTTTCAGTCCACTTCAGTCCACATTCAATGAAATATACATTTTTTAAATATATTGGCAGTGGAAGCTGTCTATTCTTCATTTTGAAAAACTGACTTTCCCTTCCCCCTGTTCCCCCTCCCAGCTGGTTTAGAATTTTGTATCACTCTGTGTCCTGGTTTCATTTCTGATAGTAGCTAACAATATTTTGACTAGTATTAGCATGCCAAAAAAAACCCAGCTGAAATAGTCTTTTGTTTTTATTTTGAAAACTAGTCTGACAGTGACTGGCTGGCACATATAATTTCCTTTACTAGAAAACAGTATCTCCTAGACATGCTGGTAAATACCACAATTTAACACAATTGCATGTTATTAATAACAGCAATGCACTGTGATAGGAAGTGATGCAAAGAAATCATAAAAATAAATACAGCTCTAAAACAAACTTCGAGAAGTTTTTCAATTCACAGTTATTTCCCTCATGGGAAATTATGTAAAAATAAATAAATTTTTCATACTCAATATCTATTGTGGTGAGACATTTCCTATTGAATCAGAATGGGGATCCCAGAAGGCAGCTGAGCTCCAGGTCCTCTAGTGCCAGTCATGGGCTGCCTTCTTCAGGAGCTGCCCAGAGCTGCCTGACTGCTCCAAGTTCAGCTGCCTTGGTGAGCAGCAAGAAGGAAAACCCAGAGGAGCTTTCCAAAAGCCCTACCTCAGTGTATAACCACCTTCTTCCTCCTCCAACTGTGTCCTGAGGCTGGGCTTATGGAGACAAAACTGCAGCAATGACTGCTCTTCCATCTGTGTAGTTGAATTCTCCCTACTTTCTATTCCCATTTTTTCATGGACAGTACCTGCCTATCCCTGTCCTCGAGTTATGAAGCTCCAATGCTGAACTAAACTGCCATGGGAGGAAGCCAGTGAACAGAGATATTCCACAATTATCAGCCATCTCCAACCTTCCACACACTCAATGAACTAGAAGTGCCCCCCTTCCTCTCTGTTCCACCCATGTTCGCTGTAGGTTAAACCTCACAGTAAAAGATCTCAGGCACCTTTTCCATAGAAACACCTCTGCTGCTTATCTAAGAGGTGTTCTTCCCTGCTTCAGCTGGAACAGCTGGAACAGCTTCACCAACATTATCCAGCAGCTGGTTTCCTCCACGCATCTTTGTGTGTCAACACAAGCTGCGTTTTAGTTACACCCCTGATAACTACTGTAAAGACCTTGAGACTATAAAAAGCCAACCCTTATCTCCAAGAAACTTAAGACCATGTAACCTCTCCTCTTAAACTACACCTATCATATTTCACCTGCACCTCAGCTCGTGTGGAAACCATGCCTTGCTGAGGAGAAATGCTGGATCTCATGGGAGCAGACTTGATGCCAGGTCCAGCAACTGATGCCTGAGGTAATCCATTCCCTCCAATAAAAGTCATATCATGAGCATGCCCCTTCAGCAAGATTAAACATCATCCAGCTTTGTTTTTGGAATAGAAATTTTTGGTCTTTCCACAAGCAGTAGTGCCCCTCCAAAGTAAGCACAAGTGATGTTCCCTGCTCTCAGGCAGCACAGTCCCTTCTACAAACACAAAGACTTATAAACTCTTGGATTAAAATATCATTTCAACACTGGCATTTACGCCTAGTTAAATGTTTGCAAGGAGCAATCACAGCTTTGGGGGTGCAAGGCAAAATAATTAAAAACACAAGAGGAGGAGAAAACACTCAGCTTCCTGTTATGGCAGCTCCTCATTCCATGATCACCCCTGTTTCCTTTATCCTCTGAACTTTTTCCAGTTTGCCTTCATTGGTTTTGAACTGATGATCATAGGTGAAAAGAAATTATTCTTCCCAATAAAATATAGGATTTCTATCTAGGAAGATCTGAGTTGCTCAAATACTTGGTTGAGGGTGGGGCAGGGACGGGATGGGGGGAGTGGGCCGAACCCTTCCCTGCCAAAACCCAGGCCCAGGCTCAGGCAAAACACAAGTTTCCTAATATAGCAACAGAATCTCTTTGATAATCTGAACAGCTACTGCTTTACACGTGGGGGTGCCCTGGGTGGACTGTGGCTCACAGACAAACCTGTGCTCCCCCATCTGCCAAGCCAAGTTGGGGTAAAAATGATTTGAGGCTGGCAGAGATCCTTCCCTGGGAGCAAGCACAACCTCCTCTCCTGGGACTGTCAGAGAAGCAAACGGATGCCCCTGTCTTAACACCAGGGCTCACAGTCTGCCCTGGTCCAGGAAGGGGAAATAGCAGCACAATTGCAAAAATAAACCCCTGGGAAAAAGCTGTTCAGTCCTCTGAGCTCAGAGAGATTGGAAAATAATTTCTTGTCAAAATACAAGTAGGGCAGTAATTCCACATTCATCAAATACAGAGAGGAACACCCTGAAAGGAAAGGCTAGAGACTTTCCCTCTTCACCATGTCTGCAGACCTGGACCCCCACCAGAGACTGCACACTGAGTGTCGCAGGGTGCACATCTCTAATTTACTCTTCTTCCTGTTTCTGATTGGAGGGAATATCTGGGCCACTGCCATCATAAAATATAATCATACAATATAAATATGCAATTGTTTTGATTGGAAAAGACCTCCAAGATAAGCAAATCCAACTGTTTACCCAGCACTGCCAACTCCATCACTAAACCATGTCCCTGAATGCCACATCTACACATCTGTTAACACCTCCAGGGATGGTAACTCCGCCACTGCCATGGGCAGCCTGTTCCAATGACTGAAAACCCCTTCTGTGAAGAAATTTTTCCTAACATCCAATCTGAACTTCCCCTGATGTATCGAGGACATTTATTCTTGTCCTGTTGCTTGTTACCTGGGAAAGGAGACTGATCCCTGCCTAACTACAGCTTCCTTTCAGGTAGTTTTAGAAAACAATAAGGTCTCCCCTGAGCCTCCTTTTCTCAAAGTTAAACACCTCCCACTTATCTAAGAGCTTTTCTAAGAGGTGTTCTTCCTCAGCTGCTCTTTATAAGACTCGTGCTCTAGACCCTTTGCCATCTTTTTTTTCCCTTCTCTGACATACTCCAGCACCTCAAAGTCTTTCTTATGAGGGGCTCAAAGCTAACACAGAATTTGAGATGCACTAGTACATTTCATCATCCAAAGACTGCATCAGGCCTTTGCACTGTGCCTTGTTCATGCACCCACGCCCACAAAGGATTCCTGTATAAAAAAACCACCAAAACCCAACTTCCCCAAGGCAGTCATGTGTCATTACAGAGCACAAACTCTGTATCTGATCCTGCTGCGGATGTGCCCCCATTCACTGGCACCCAGTCCACAACATTCCTCCAAGGCAGTATGAAATGCAGGAAAAGGAAAGAAAGTGTATCTTCCCACACCTGCTCTGGGCCAGACATGCTCCCAAACAGGAGCTCAAGAACTTGCACATGTGCTGTATTTATGCTCCTTTGGTCCCCTGACAATGGCATTACCAGACCACACTCACCTTTCAATTTCTTCTTTCCAAATTTTAATCCAAATAGAGACATCCCAAAACTTTATTTTAGTCCAACTCCATGGAAATTCTGCAAGAGAAAAGAAAAGGCAATTCACAACATATACAGCAGCACATACATGTAATTCTATGCCAAATAAACAGAGGAAACAAATTTCTAAGCACTGTGGCCAACAGCCACAGTTTATCATCTAGAATGAATTAAAATAGAAAACAATCTTAGGTTTTCAGGCTTCACTGCATCAGTGCATCATCCTTACCTTGGACATGCTGATCAATTCATCTCCTGGCATGGCACAAAGAAGGAGCCAGTGGAGGAGAGACTAAAAAGGATATTCCACTACATTGGTGCTATATGGAAATGAGAAATACAGACCCAGAGCTTGTACTTAAGGTCGAGGAACTGCGTGTCTACCCAGAGCAAGACCAGCCTCCTTCAAGAGGAGGAAGCAGCGGGAAGCACTGGTTTCCTGTAAATCCGCCTCTGCTCAACACGTGCTGGCTCACACTGTTGTCCACTGCTGGTCATCCTGCATGTTTGGGGCAGACTAGAATAAAATTTCTCCCCCACTGGCTGCAAACTACCTGGCTCAGAAGCTAAGGCCAGGCACCAGAAAAGCATTTAAGGCCCTGAATATATCCTGATAGGCAGAGGAATTGAGCACTTAAAAACAATCACATGAAAACTGGCTGGCAGTGAAATTTTCAGTGTCCCAATTATCAGACAAGTTTATTTAAAGGATTTGAAGGTGATGTTGGTGCTGACAACCTAGAGGATCTGTGAACATGAGAAAAGCTGGCATTGCTCTGTGACCAGGAGCTGAATCAACAGGAACACTGTACCAGTTGCTTAAGTGGTCAGTGAAGCAGGCTGAGCCACTTGAGAGAGTCACAGTCTATCCAGAACAAGTTTTCTAGGTGACAGAATGTAGTTTTTGCACTTTATCCTATGCTATCTGTGCAGCGCAAGAGTGCCTAAGGAGACAGGAATAGCAAATATATCATATTTTGGAAGCATGTATATGAGAACATAGACTATGGCACTGCCCAAATACAAGCCTGATGCAACACCACCAGTGCAAGCTTGAGCTTCATGTCTTTGCAGAAAATAAATGTAAACTTTAAGGAAAACTCTACAATCCATCCATATGTCAAAATTCTGTTCCAGATGCTCCAGCAAAGCTATATTTAGCAGCTACAGTTGCATGCATCTTAATTCAGTGAGGGGTTTGGGAGCCTCTCTGTGCCCACTCTACTTGGAAGATGTCCTTCCTTTATTCATTCATCCCACTGTTTTCTGCTCGTCATGACAAATGCTTTGGTACTACCTCTCCCCAGAATTTCTCTGTCCATGAAGCCAAAACACTTACAGTTAAAATATGCAATGTCACAACCTAAAGCTTTCCTGACCCTGCTGACCCAACTTACTTTCCATCCCTGATCTCAGTCTACCACTTTCAACATATTTCTTCCATGTTGTAGAATTACTATAATGTCCTACAAAACCCTACTAACTAGGACAGAGAGCTCCCCATATGATGGTGGGAAGAGACACACTCCCCACACACATAGAGGTAAAGACCTCAGATTTCCAAAAGCATCAGGAGCCACAGATCTGATAATCACTAATCTGGTAATCCTGGCAGCACAAGGATGTAAAAGGTTGACTGGCTGTAATCAGAATATTGATGATTACATGATCCATATGAACTCTGGATGTTGCTGTATTTGCAAAACATTTTAGAAAAACAAAAGCCACTGTTCACTGTCAGCACAAAGATGCAAAAGGTTAACTGGTTAAAATCAGAATATTGATGATTACATGATCCATATGAACCCTGGATCTTCCTGTATTTTACAAACATTTTAGAAAAACAATCCCCAGCTACCAAACCTCTCCCAGCTGTGTACTTAATTGACAAGGCATATAATTTCAGCAGAGGGTGAAAAAAGGATATTTATATTTTGGGGGGAGTAGAAAAGAGAAGGTGGTTAAAAGCTTTCTTTCAGCAGTAATAACATGAAACAAACAATAGACTTTCACGTCTTCCAAACAAAAACCTGAAACTTCCTTCAGCTCCAACACATGGCTTTTGTTAATTACTGTGATTCTTTTAACCCTGGTTTCTGGTGGTTCTGCAGCATGACAAGAAGACTGAAAAAAACAATACAGTGTTCTGATATGGAAAGCATGTAGTTCCCACAGCTTCTCAGTGCATTAAATAAGGATTGCATGCATTGAACTTCTTCACTCAGCAGTAAATTTAAGTTACCATCATGGCCAGCACAAATACCCATATAGGCTTTCAATTCCCACATAACTTTGCCTTTTAGGGCAGAAGTGGGAGACAACTTTGCCACATCCATTTGTACCACTTACCTCTCCAGTACGTCACTTCCACCACACTTGGCGTACCTGCTCACTTAGTTAAATCCAGGAGTTATGTATGAATCCTTCCCAAGCTGACCTGATCCTCTAGGCAAAACTCAGTTCCTGACTTGCCCAAGCCACAATGTAATTTGAAAATGTGTCAGTATTCAATGGGCACACAGATGATGGCATTAAGGGCTGGACACACCCCTGTTGCACTGAGGTGTACCCTTTATTTTCATAATATTGCAAATATGTTCCTTTACTGCTTTGTTATTGACACATCTAATCCCCATACTTCTTTACAAAGGAAAGGCACTCTCATGAGGACTGCAGCTTCTGTGCTGACTGCTCACACACCCTCTGTGACAGTACACTGTCACACTTCCAGGTGTCTGCTTTCAGTCTAAGAGTTCATTGACCACCAGCTGCCAGTGTGAAAAGAAACACAAGGAAGTAATGATGAAGTTGTCCCCTTTGGTGGAGCAACAGGTACTGCTCCCGTTTGTCTCACTTATCACAGCTCGTGCAGACAGATGTGCTCTCTTGGCTGACCTTGGCTCTCCCTGCCTTTCAGACCCAGGTCTTTTTTCTTGGGTTATTTTAGACTCTTAATTCTACCTGCATGGTCCAACATCTTTGCACCTGTATTTATCAACAACTTCCCTCAGGGTATTTTTTTCCCCCCACAGATTTCACATTTAATCAAAATTCATGCTCCTTTTCAGTTTTCCTTATTTTCCTTTTTTTTCAATCGGAGATACCGTTTCCCTTCTGAACTTGCAATGATGGGTCAGCAGCCTCCAATCACTCTCTATCACTCTATCATATCTATTTTTCAATTACAGCTTTAATTTCTCTTTATGCTTTCCAGGGAAAAAAAAAAATATAGGGGAAAAAAAGTTCTCATATTTCATTTGTTGTGTGGCATTAAGTGCTTCTTAAATTTTGGTAGGACAATTTCATGGCCTCCTTTTCCTGAATTAATTAAAAACCCATAAACACACAAAAAACATTCTATAGTTAGAAAAAAGGCAATTTCCTGTTTGTGTTAATTTTCCCTGGCACCAGCTATGGTCAGGCAAAGTGAAGTGCTGCTTCAGTCTCTTCTGGTTGCTTTCCACAGCCTGTGTCAGCCCTTCTGGACTCTTTGTTGTTGTTCTATTTTCCACTTGATTAGTTTTGGATATTCTTCATTTCTTTTTACCCAGGTACTCTGCACTGTTCAATAATCAACTGGGGCTCAGAGTATTTGAGCACTCATGCAGGTCAAACCTCTCAGCTTAACAGGACATACTTCTTCCCTGTGTTTTCAGGACCTATAGCAGAAATTATTTAAAGTTCAAATTCCCAGTTCTTCACTTACAGGGAATTGGGGGTATAAGCTACAAATAAATTATCCCCTCTCACCATAGAACACTTTTGTACCTACAGACTCTATGAACTGTCTCTCCATTGCTTACATGTCTGCAAAGACAATCTACCTGCTTTATGGCTACTGACACTTTGATCAAGAGCTCTGGGTATTTCAATATCCACAATGAAAAGCTGCTTTGACAGGTCTTGAATAGGGAAGTGATGTTTTCTCACAAACTAAATTCTGCCTTATTTAAGACAGACAGAAGCGAGGTGGATCGAGGCAATCCCAGGTACAGGCTGGGCAGAGAACGGTTTGAAAGCAGACCAGAGGAGAAGGGCTTGAGGGAGCTGGTGGATGAGAAGCTTTAGATGAGCTGGCCATGGCACTCAGTCCTGAGAGCCAAACGTGTCCTGGGCTGCATCCAGAGCCCCGTGGGCAGCAGGGGAGGGAGGGGATTCTGCCCCTCTGCTCTGCTCTGCTGAGACCCAGCTGGAGCATCCAGAGCTGGGGTCCCTGCACAGGAGGGACAGGGACCTGCTGGAGTGAGCACAGAGGAGGCCGCCAAGATGATCAGAGGGATGGAACACCTCTGCTGTGAGGACAGGCTGAGACAGTGGGGATTGTTCAGCCTGGAGAAGGGAAGGCTCTGGGGAGATCTTAGAGCAAATTTCAGTTCTTAGGCTACAAGAGAGCTTGAGAGGTACTTTTGGCAAGGCATGCAATACCAGGACAAGAGTGAATAGCTTCACACTGAAAGAGAGCAGGCTTATATTAGACATTAGGAAGAAATTCTTTACTGTGAGGGTGGTGAGACACTGGCATGTGCTACCCAGAGTGCCCCATGTCTGGAAATGCTCAAGGCCAGGCTGGATGGGGCTCTGAGCAACCCAGTCTAGTGAAATGTGTTCCTGCTCATGGCAGGGGATTTGGAACAGGATGATATTTAAGGTCCCTTCCAACCCAAACCATTCCACCATTCAATGATTTGGCTTGAGAGCACAATTGCAAAGCTCCTCCTGCAGGAGGGGTAAGTCGCCATGAGCTCCAACATGTGGACTTTGCAAAGGTTCGTTGAGGGCTGTACTGCAAACCGGGGCAGAAGTGAGGCATTTCCCACCTGCCTTGAGTGGCAGAATGAGAAAAGGCATGGCATAATTGGACGAATACAGAACAGATGCTGTGGATGGAAAACACGTCTCGTTTCCTGGCCCTGTTCCTCTGGACAAAGCTATATGATACATCAGATTCAATGATAAATATGAGTTAGAATATACTTGGTGTCTCTGCTCCTATCATTTAATTCCCAGACTCTGTGAAATGATCCATGTTAAATACAATCATTTTTGGAAGGGTTATTTTAATCCAGATCATGGGGTGTAGTTCAGTACAGACTGAAATTCCTGCCCAAGCAGTGGTCATATCAGATCTGAGGGGCAGTGAATTGTGCTGTAGGATGAGAAGCAAGCACCAATAAATGAGGGAAATTAGTCAGAGGAACAAGATTTCTCCAGTCACGTTTTCCACTGAATATCTTGTGGTATGTATACACACAAAAAAATTTTAAACAACCCTGTGCAGGTATAAATTCAGAAAACGTATCCTGCTTCCACTCACCTTTTCAGGTCAAGTCAGTTTTTGCACAAAAGTTTAGTGTTTTTAAAATTTGTGTTTAGATGATGTAACGATCACAAATACCCACTGATCTTAGAATTCTATTACTTTTCAGGCTAAAGTACTAAATATCCAGCCAATAGCAACATATGGGAAAATAGATCCCAAGCACTGGGCATCAAGGCAAAAAAGGTTGAAAACTTCCTGTTTTCACTGCTCATTGCTCTTAGTGGGGTAATGATGATAAATACGAGATCTCAGTCCCTAAATTTTGAATATGTATCACTTTACACTTGTGGATTTGGAGGCACATCTGAGAAAATACTAAGGATTTAAAATACATCAGGTCCTCAAACTCCCTGTTTTATCCATGCCTTTATTGCCACATCTCATATGCTGGAGCTGGACAGTCACATCCACTCACAGGTGTTGTAAAAGAAGGACACCACAGTGCAGTGTTTGCCAAGGCTCTGGCAAGAGCAGCATAAAGGCCTGGCATGCCTGGCACAAACTGACCTTGCCATGTGCCACACAAAGGCATGTTTGGCCAAGGGACCCCTCTGAGCTACAGCTGTACTAACTGTTTCAGTCAAATTTGTCAAATTTTGGTTCCAAAGAGAACAATGGATTTGCTTTTCCCTACCAAAAGCAGACTAAATAATTTCAGCCATTAGAATTAATTAGTACTAATCATCTTTCAGCACTGAAATACTATTACTATTTGCATTTCTCCACCCCTCCTTACATCCTCTTGTGTTTGAATACCTCAAGAGCAAAACAGGGAATAGCATGTGTTGTACCACTCCCTGCTTTGCAAACACAGAAAGTGAGCTGCACGGTGGACAACCAGAATGTGTGTTTTGAATCCAAAAACTACTCTTTTTCAGAACTGAAATCAGATTTGGCAGAATTAAAACCTGGAATAAGTTTAAGGCACTGTAAGTGGTCACTCCTGGCATGAGGGTTTATGAGAGTAATGTAGCCTCCCGTTTAAACCTACTAACTCCGTGTAAAGAGTTTGAAAGTATCCCTGAAACCTCCCTGCTTTTTCCATACCTGAAGAGGTATCCTGGATGAGGTGAGCAAGCCCTACAGTAATTTTCTGGTGCTTTTCCAATCCATACATAGAGAAACCCAAGAAATTCTGCGTTCCCACCCCTACACTCCAATGTGCCAATGCAATTAGCTGTAATTGCTGGGAAACAGGCTCAGTCTGTTATCTGCCACGTCTTCAAGTAATGATCCAACATCCTCCATCTGTCTTCATTAAAGCACTCTTTAAACTGACACCAGGATGGCAGTCAAAAAACTGCATTCAGCTCCTCTGGATAAGTTAGTTGCGACGACGCTCAAGTTACGGATCAACAGCTGTGGCGGAGCGGGTTCCCAAAGAGAAACGCAGTCTGATCCCTCTGAAACAAACAATAGCAGCTTCCCCGGGCGGCTGCTGCTGCTGCTGCTGCTGCTTGGAATCGTGCACAGCTCAGCTCACTCCACCCAGACGTCTCTCAGCTCGCCCGTAGGAAAAGCTCAACCCCGAGCGCTTTGATTAAGCTCCGCAAAACTCTCGCGTCTGGAAAAAAAAACCCCACGGCTTTCTGCCCCTTTTTCCCACCCCCCCCCCCCCCCCCCCCCAAAAAAAAAAACTGTCAGGAAAAACAAGAGAGCGGAAGGAAAGCTTTAAATCTTACCCTTGAAGGCTTGTAAAAGTCACAGCAACAAAGTTGCTGCCCTCCATAGCACTCCGGTACACTCCTCTCTTCTCGTTTACACGCAGCTTTATCCCCTCCCAAGACCGACAGCTTCGCCCGCAGTGGCAGCGCCAGGACATTCACCTAAGGACGCAAACCTTATCTGCGCTGCGAGATGGGCATCGCGTGTCCTCTCCGGCACCCTTAAAATCCGTCGCTGACTCGCTCTGACATACAATGTCCCGGCAACTACACTTACTCCAAGTTCCCTACTTCTTACTTCAGTCACTGGGTTTGGCTCCTTGCCGAATTCTTTTTTTTTTTTTTTTTTCCTCCCCTTTTCTTTTTTTATATTCTGTTTCCTGTAGAGAGGGAGAGTGTAGTAGCTCCCTTAAAAATAAAACTCTTCACTGCTACAAACTATGAAAGAGTAAAGCAGAAAAGCACAGGACCTAGGATTGGGGAACCCAAATTAACTCCAGAGGCAACAGCTGCTCACTCTACCTACCTCCTGCCGACGCGGAAGCTTTCAAAAAGAAAGCAAGTGAGTAAAGAGTAAAACATATCAAATTGCTTTCAAAAAGGATGAACTTGGGAAGAGATCCATTTCCTAGCAGCAGCCCCTCTCTCTGTGTGCGTAACACTGGAGCTGGTCAGGACTCCTTAAACACAGAGACACAGTCCTACAAGCTGATCCCAAGGCTCCACCTCACCCACTTTCCAAAGTTACGAGTAGCAAAAACTGTGCAGAGAAAAGCCTCATAGAGCACAATTGCATAACTCAACGACCGAGCTTCCTCCAGCCACCCAGAGGATTGCTTTGGCGCCGAATTGCTTGCTCATCCCGAGAGCATGACCTTCCCTTGCCCTCTGGGACACTTGCCTGACTGCACTGACCCTCCTCATGAGAGCCCCCCAGCACTCTCTTGAGCCTTCCAACCTTCCCACCCCATTTTCCCACCTTCAACAAACCAAACATTCCCCTTTTCTCCCAAGCTGTGGGACCCTTCACTGTACAGTGTCCTCCTGTATGCCAGTGCCCTGTCATTTCACCTGCCAGCTGCTCTAATCTCCAGACCAAAACTGAGGCAACCACAACTTCAATCCACTTCTAGCTCCCCTATACCTGTGAATTGCAAGTATTTTTAAAGCACCATATTCTTTACATAGTCATGTTCACAGTAATGCCTGCCAGGAGCATCTCCATGTATTGTGACAACACAAGAAACTTTAACCTGTATTTGTGTCTGTTTTTTCCTTCAACTTCAGAATTTTCCTACAGGGAAATTCATTAACACTGTTAAAATTAATTTCACACCTACCCACTTGAATGCATTAATCAGCTGATTAATAATAGTAACACAAGAGTCAAGGCTTTGCCAGAGTATTTTCTACAAAATGAAATCCTCTGTAGTCAAGAGGAAAGGTATGGAGGACTTTGGAGGCTGCAGCGGTAGTGCTCCAGTGCTGGTCATGAAGGCTGAGGAACAGAGTGACAATGAAGAGGACACTAGCACCATAAGCAATTTCTGAAAGAACAAGAGTCTGTGCCCTCTGCTGTGACTTCAGGGATATTCCAAGCTACACCAATTTGAGACAATGCTCGCTGAATTAGCTTCCTAATTCTAACATACAAACAAACAGCCGGTATGGGAGGTGCCACATAGGACTGATCTCCTGAAGATTCAGGTCATTTTCAGATGATTATGACCTTGACAACATCAAACTGGAGAAGAAATTCCCTCTGCACTAGCCATTTTTCATTTTCTCACCACCTACACCTCATTTCAACAGCAACAGCCCAAGTATCACATTTTTTCCTGCAAGCAAAAGTACAAGGATCTGGATTAATTTCGGTCCTTCTACATATTTCGAGAACCCCTTGGTTTTGCCTCATTCTAGAGTTTTCCTCCTTCTTATAACTTTCATCTGCTTTTCTTCATGACATTTTGATATGTTTGATTACGAGTCATTCTACACTACTCCTACTTTCTTTGCTGCTGACTTTATACTTGTTTGTTACCACTTTGACTTCAGCCACAGTAATTTCTTCCTTCCTAGAGTTAGGTTTGTCTCCTTCCTTTGACACACAAGTGGAACCAACCATAAAGTCACCGTACCTTGTGTCTTATTTGGACTTTAAAATAGCTAAGAGTTTAGTAGGCTGTTTTATGATTTTTCTTGGCACTGAAATACACCTCACATTCATTGGCCATGACTTTTTCCCTCAGCTATGCCTTCCTTATGGACTCCAGTGAACCTACTCATGCAGGGAAGCTTAACACACAGGGAAGCACTCAGAAGGGCAGGAGTGACTCAGGGTTATGAACTCAGCTCCCAGTTCTCTTGCCTTACACTTTGTTCCCTGGATAGCATCTTCCCAATCGCCACACGATTTCCATCCTCCTTTGCAGATTTTCAGACATGTGAGGGAACACTGCTGCCTGCAGTGGCACTTGTCAAAATCTCAGTTCCTGTATAAAGGGTGTCTGGGTGTGTCCTGAAGCCAGCACGGTTTGGGCAGAGATTCAGCTGGACAGATGCAACAGGGCAGCAGTCATTTGCCATGATCCACAGTGGTGGGAAGAAGTTAAATCTGTAGTTTTTCCAGTAAACAAGCTGTCTTCATGGCCAGGTGCCTCCTCCATACCACGCTCCTTCACCTTTGAATCCTCCACTTTCCCAATGCCGACTAGTCATAGAGGGCTAACTAGGGTGGGATGGATTTAAATGCATGCCATTAAGACCTTTTCCAAGGACTTATCTGGATCACCTCCAGTCCTTCAGCCTTTGCAGCATTTCAACTATGATCAAGATGCAAAACTGAAGCCTCACTGTTTTAAAGAAACTCACTCTCCAGATTAGATTTGGTCTTCCTCCAAAGAGCAAAGCTGACAGAGCAGAGGAACATCTCAGGAGCACCCAGAAGCCAAATATATCTGGTGACCTTGTAATGTTTTGAATGTCTTATTATGCCCTTGAGTATCTGGAGTGAACTAGAGGATAGGAGAGAAATAGAAGTGAAGCACATGCTGGAGCAACCCACAATGTAGACTTAAACCAAATGCCAGTCCTTGAGAGAATCTCTCCTTATGAAAGCAATTTTTAAAATTACTGTCATCTTGATGCTTTCCCAATGATCCAGTATATTTCAAAAGGTGCACTGACGGTTTTTACTTTCCCTTACTCTCTTAAAATTGCAGTCTGCCATTCCTGAACTGCAAGGTTTGAAGCTTGACCTGCTTTGCCACAGGTGGTACCACGCTGCAGATGAGTGATGGTACCACTCTCTGATGAGTTACGCTGGGCTCATCCCCCACACCCAGAGCCAATGCAGTCTCCAGGGATCATTTCCACCTACCCAGTCTCATCTCCATCTCCCAGAACAGCACAAGTGCATTGCTCACTTCCTACCCATGCCAGTCACTGTTCCAGAAAAGCCTTTCTATGTGGCACTGGAGGGCTTCCTCACAAACCCCCAAGGGTTAGCTTTAGATGGCTAAATCTCCTGCCACAGCCTATGCTTTCCTTGTCCCAGCTTTCTCCACTAGTCCTGACCAGTGAGGAGCTCCTTGTGTAGGGGAGGGGTAAGTAGCCTACTTCATGTGGGGCACCTGGAACACCTGTTATGAGCACTTGCAATGGGTCCAAGTGGTCAGATGGCCATTTTCCTATGAGAGACTTTCTGCATCCTCTTTCTGTCAAAAGTCAGAATAGGATGCATAAGAAGTACAGGACTGAAAAGAACAAATCAGGACATTACTGTCCACACCTTGGATATGAGAGAACTGTTTAAAAAAATATGCTATAAGGAGAACATCCAAGTTGTAAATTCCTGTTGTCCAGGAAAAACCAGCACAATCATAAGGTGAACAACAAACAACCAAGGGTCCCAAAATACGCTGTATCACATGTGAAGTGCACTGAGAGTATCCTTGATCCCTGTGGAGGATGTGGCAGATCAAACTGTCCTACTAGCAGAATACACACCACAGCTCTGCAGAGGAAAGGAAAACTAAACCCTACATGTTCCTGTTATCATGACCTGCCTGTGGGTGGAAAATGAAATGGGAGAGGAAGGTAATGTCAGTTGTTCTAGGGCTGTCCTTGCCTTTTGGGAGGAGCTACTCTGCTCAACTCATTTTACCACTCCTCCAAAGAATTCCAAATTAGCCCAATTTGAAGGGATGCTCTGGATTCCTACCTGTATGCATCCCTCTCTCTGGGTATAATCTGAGGTGCAGCTCTAGCACTGCAGGTTCATACAGAAGTATTCCCATGCTTCACCAGTTACTCCAGAAGCTGTGAGCTGTCCCAGTACATGCCATATTAGAACAGTCAGAAAATAGCTTCTGTGAGTGTGTGTGGAATAACCTGAGTGATACTGATCAGGATATGGTGGTGTGCCGCTTACCTTCAGCAGGGAAGGATGGGTGTGTGGATAGAGATGCCTTTTTGCCTTTTCTTCATCAATGCCCCTTGCCCACTATGCCAAGCCCTTAACAAACAGTGGCCTGCTAAGGAAAATCATTAGAAATCAAAAAAGGGCCAGACTCTTGTCTTTAAAAGAAAGCAACAATTTGCTCTGGCAACTATTGATCTCATCTTCCTAACACCAACCCCTACAAATGTGATACCATCTGATGTTTTAAAATAGAAATTGAAATAATGTCTCTCAGACGTCACCTTTGCAGCCTTTACAAGATGAAGCAGAGACATTTTGGTCAAAAAACCCAGGTTCAGACACTCAGATTACACTGAAGAGCAGAAAAAAGTGCAAAAGACAATCAATTCTGCAGGGAACAAGATGCAAGGCTACATTATTTCTGAGTTCACCTCCCACCAGATTTGGGATCTTGTGTTTACAAACTCCCTCCTGGCCAAAAGTTTCAATGCTCTGGTAGGGAAGATGCTGTTGCAAGAGAAAAATCTCCTATGTACCTGAAATATTCTCTGTGATCCTGTGAGAAACTGAGTGATTTGATGGACACAGACATTGGTGGGAGCTGATGGAGATACTCCTGTCTCAGTATTACATTCCTGGAATAAAAATCTGTGTCTCTGCCTTTGCCCAGGACACTGCACGTGCCAGGCTGCACCGGCAAAGGGTGGGGATTAATCAGCTGCTGCAGCAAACACCAGAGGTGTCCACACTGCATTTAACACATATTTCTTAATAATCACCAGTGAAAACGAGGGGAATCCCAGGGGGATGCTTGGGAGCGCTCGTTAAAAGCTAATCACTCGAACGTGAATAGAAAAAAAATCAATAGCTGAGGGCAAAGCGGCAGCCCATCTCATTAGAACCTCTAACAAGAGTGCCCTTTTTAAGAGGGGTGTTGCACAAGGCTGCTATTGGCAAGGCAGCAGCTGCCACAAACACATATGCCGTGTGTGGTGACACTTCAGACGCTGTCACTTGCCCACTCCTCAGATGCACATCAAAAAACGCAGCTCAAACCGCTGACCAACTAGAATACCCCTCGATGGGACCCCGTGGTTGAACACACAGAGGAAATCCAACCCATGCCAAGCCTCCACATTTTACAGAGACTTCCACAATCTTCCACACTTTTCTGTAGCAGGTATGTGTGGAAAGGATGGAAAGTCCCTGGATCTGCATGGAGTCGATCACTTCTGCATTCCCTACAGCATCGGCCAAGAGATATGGGATTTACTTCTTTAAGTTCTTCATGGTTTCATTACATATTGCTCTGAAGATCAGTTATCCATCCCATGAAAGACTTAGTGGTGTTCTGAGAGAAGTCACAGTTAGCATGTTGCATCCATTATGCTCATAAGCATTTTAACCTCAATTCCAGAGTGACCATACTGTATGCATGTGTATCTCTACTGTTTCTTTTCTAGGTTACAATTATATCTATCCTGTCAGGAAAAGTATGGAGACAACTTGCTGTCCGCCACAAAATTACTCCTAGTATCAAAATTACTCCTAGTATCTACCTTTTTTTAATATATATATATTTTAGTATTATTTACTGAATTACATGTTCAAGGCTTGACTAGATTAACCTGGTGGAAGGCATTCTGTCCAGCAGGAGGTTGGAGATAATATGATCTTTAAGGTCCCTTCAACCCAAATAATTCTATAATTCTGTGTTTAGGTCTTTACTATATTACAGTTTTTGATGGCTATATCATGATAAACTGGCCCACTTCAGAGAGGTCACAGGGCCTTGAGGGTGACCCAGTGATGTTCACTTTAGGGATGTGCACCCGGACCAGCATTCCATTGAGCCATGATCTCAAAATGGGATGAGAGCACACAGGAGCATAATACTGTAGTGCTACAATAATTTGTAGTGTTGATGATTGGGACTGATTTGGCTCCTTAACCTGTCAGAACTCAAGTTCTGTGAACTTTGAGAAGAACAAGGAAGCCCCTGCCTGGTGGCAAAAGAGCATGGTCTGGAAAAAAAATAGCCATCATATAAAACAAGGCCCAGGGAGTGATAAGAAAGAACTTGGGTTCCCTCTGGAACATCAAACTTTAGGTAATTAACCAAAGATCTAAAATGTCTGTGCCAATACCATATGACATAAATAAGCATAAAACAATTAATTTCCCTGGATATTTCCCCAACAAAACCACATGACATTTTAATCAACAGTTTGCACTTCAATTGCAGCACCACCTTGGCAGTAAATAAGCCATATATATTCACAGCTCTGCCAGCATGGCCAAAGCACATGCCAGATCCCAGCACTGCTAGCCTTTGCTTTTATTCAGTGCAAGCTTAATTTATGTTATATTGTTCCTGCATCTGTTCTCCAGGAATTTAACAGAATGCATGTTCCTTTGCACTTGCTTGGCTGACAGCAGAGACATGTATTATTCCCATCTCCATGCACATGGACAGTCAGTGTTTAAGCAGTGAATTCCTGTTAACTGAGATAGAAGTTGTGCATGTGAATCTCTGCAGCCTTATGAAGGAGAGGAACAACCTGCTGGGTGTTTGGGACCTTCAGGATGTGATGGCAGAGTTAAGGAGGACATGCCCTTCACCCAGCAGTTAGGAGAACCCAATGAAGAAAGCAGCAGCTAAGCTAGTGAGAAATGTGCAGTGCACACAGCCACAAGGATGCTGGGTGTGTAACTCATTTGAGGTTAACCACTGTCATTTCTGCTGCTGGGATATGATGCAGGATCACAGAAGATCCTTTTAAAAACTAGGAGATACATAAAAAGGGAGGTAGGTATTTAAACACCCTATTCCCAGTGTTACCATTTGTCATTTTGATTTGTCATTTCTGATTTTCATATGCTGTTTATAGGTTAAATAAATTGTGGGCCCCATAAGAAGAGACAGCATTTCCTGTTCCTGATAGAGTGATCAAGGTCTTGTTGGTGTATATTCAAAAGGCAATGACATGCAGCCTCAAGCTGGCAATGTGCTAATAAAGATACACACCAAAAAAAATCCATAATCAAAGACTCTGGGACTAATGAGAATGAAGTAAGGTTCCAGCAGTACAGTGCAGCACCAAATGCCTAGTCAGGAGAAATGAAGAAAGTAGTTTTCTTAATAAGGAAGTAAAAAAACCCACAAAACCCATGGTCCTTTATCTTGGTGTGGCACTGAAGCATAAAAGCTCAACCATTTTTGGTGCCTCTTCCCCACAAGGAGATTGATAATCTTTGGATAATCACAGGATTTCCCAGTTTAAAATAATATAAAGAGAGGTGGAAACTGCATGAGGATTAGTACAGAAATAGAGAAAATGTGGCAGTCTCTAGAGTGTGTTTTGTTATTTTAGGTTCCTTTTTGTGCTGTGTTCCATTATTTCCAAATTTGCATTTTTTAACTTTCTTAGCAGCCTTTTAACACATAAAGGGAACCTACAAGAACACTGAAGAGGAACTTTTGACAAAAACATGCAGTGATAGAAAAAGTGGGAATGGCTTTAAATTGAAAGGGAGTAGGTTTAGATTAGGTATTAGAAAGAATTATTACTGTGAGGGTGGTGAGACACTGGCATGGACTGCCCAGAGAAGCTGTGGATGTCCCATCCCTGCAAGTGTTCAAAGCCAAGCTGGATGGGGCTTTGACCAACCTGGTCTGATGGAAGGTGTGCCTGCCCATGGGAGGGGGCCTGGAAAGATATGATTTCACTGTCCTTCTAGTCTAAACCCTTCTCTGATTCTATGAGTCTAACCTTGAACCTTGGCAAAGACATGTTCCTCATTCCTGATGTGTCGCATCTCAAAAGCAGAGCTCTGCAATGCTCTGCCTGTGCCCAGCTCCACACTGGGCAGCTGTGTCCCCTTGCCCAGCTGTCCATGTAACTGCTTAGGCTGGTTTGACAGCAAAGATTCACAGGGCTTGAGTTAAGCAGAAATGCATTCTAAGGACTGTTAGTATCTGGCCAAGTTCCCTGGGTGAAGCCAAGTACTAGAAAGCACATGTAATCCCTAAAGACTTTGTAAAGATGGTGTAATCAGAACAGAATAAATGCTTTGTGTCAGTAAATGAAAGTCATAATTTCTCTTAGAAAAGCAAGACTGGATTAGCTCTGGGGATGGCACAGAGATGTAAACAGGTCAGACAGAGGTCTGAGTGTTTCTTTGAATGCCATCTGCATAACAGGTGGTGTCTGCCCAGGCAAGGAATTGAATTTTTTCTTACAATCAGATTGCTGTTTTGGCTATAGGAGAAAAAAACAGCATTAAACACAAAGGGGATAGTCAAAGGCAGTCTCCCAAGTGAGTTTGCAGAGCATATTTGGGAAGAGCATATTTATACTAGTCCAGCAAAAACATGCTGAGAAAAAATGCTGTTTGTAAACCAAAGAAAAGTACATTTGCCTGGGCCAGTCGACTTGCAGTACAACTTTGTAGCAAGGGTCAATCAGAAATAAAACTGGTGGCAATCCAGAGATTTAATTATCATTGCTCTGGCAAGCACACAAAGTCAAAAGTAGTGCCTGGTGTCCAGCTGTAGCTAGAAAATCTCTCTAGCATGTGGTGAAGTTATGCTTCATACAGCTATACCTTGAGACTCCCAAAAATGCCTGGGACATGAGGCAACCACACCAGTGAGGCATGAAATTTAAATAGACCAAAGTGTATATTGCTTCATTAATCAATATCTGATGTAGTGGAAAGTTTTTGGATGAATAGTTTCTTAGAAACTTGTTTCAGTCTGCAACTGATGTTGCAAGTTTTCTACAATTTTGTTAAGGTTTTGAGTTTTGTTTCAAGTCTTTTGCTTGTTAATGAAAGAAGAGGCCTCCATGGAAGTTCTTACATCACGTGAAGAGTCAAAGGAAAAAGAAATGAATGCACTTATGGAGCTTTGAAGGCCAGGCAGCAGAGGCAAAAGAATTCACTTTAGGAACATACCAGGATGAAGAGAAACAGCCCTAGAATTAGAAATAAATTCAAAGACAAACCAAATTGCTTGATGGATATAGTAGTAAGGAAAAACACTGGAAACCATTGAATTTAATGTGGGATGCCTGTGGAGCCTGGAGGTTCCTGAAAGGTACCTGGGAAGTCTGACACAGGCATTGAGGCATCAATTGATCTTGCAGCAGGTAGAGCTGGAGAGAATGTTAATTGGAGTAGTCATGGTTTTCAGTCCCACAAATAAATACAAATCAGCATCAGTTCCAGTTAATGCCCACATAACAGTTCCTACAAATTCAGCAGCTCGGGAAGAGATGCACTTTGGTTTGGGTGGCTTTGCTGTGGGGGAACAGCCTTTAGGATACAGCCTTCCCAATCAGTGCAAAGACAGAGCCTTTGGGGGAAAAAAAATCACTCAGAGGATATGGCTGGAAGGGTGGAGGGGTCTAGAAGACAAGGGAGAGCAATCCTAATTGGAATGTAAAATATCATTCTCTTGCAAACATGCATAAGTTAAGCAAAACCATTATTCTGACTCCCCTCACACCTGTATCTTTTGTATTCCTTTAAAGCCAAATTTGTACATTTAAGATGGGAAAGTAAACAAAGTCTTGTTTGTCCAAGAAGTGAAATGGCTGGTAGGGAACACATTTGGAACATTTCACCAGTATAAACTGCACATTGCAGCTCTTACTGAAGGGCAGGGGAAAGCAAGTGGAGGTCTAAATGTTAAAATTGTGGGTAATCCAGATTCCCACTGAAATTGCTACCTGCAGTAGCTGCACATCCCAGTAAACTCAGACCCACCAAAACAACAGAGCAGGAAGGAAGTAGTGTATGAAAGAGTAACACTGAAGGAACACTCCTAACCTGTGGAGGCAGGGAGGGAGCTGCACAGGCACCTGGAGTGAGTCAGGAAAAGGGAAAAGGCCTCTTGTTTATCTATGGATCACAGCCCTGTCTGCAACCCTTTCACTGCTCCTGCTTGGAGTGTGGCACTGGGAGCACTGGCAGAATCAGAACATTCCACCTTTAAATCGTGAAAATCACCTTTAAATATTTAAATATAGATATAGATTAGGTACAGATCTACAGACAGTAGAGCAGAACTCACCTCTGACTTTCCTGCTGCGTGAGTCTCAGGTTTTCCCTCTTACCTCTACACCACTTTACACGTGTGCAAGGACCTAAATCCTGCTCCTCCTGCAGCCAGTGCAAACCTTTATGGGTCCCAGACTGGGCCTATGAGTGTAAGGGGCCGGACAGCTACCCAGACTAAACACCGCCAATCTAACTGTGTAGAAGGTGAGTCCTGAGCGTCCCTCTAGCACAGACAGCCGACTGCCTGGTCATAACCCAGGCATCTGTCTTCTCTGATAGAGACAATCTATTCCCAGTGAAACTGTCAGGGTTGTTTCCTGGCTGATGTGAAGAGACCTATACTGTCATCAAACAGCATGATTTACTGTGATACCAGCAAATTAGCCTACATCTTTGTTTCCTTCCTCCGAATGATTTTTGTTTTGTTTAAGCCTGCAATAGTGACTTTCAGTAATGCAAAACTGCGTGTAGGTCATGAATAAGCTAACACCTAGAATCAAAGCTAAAGTGCAGTAAGTCACACATTTGACTAAATAAAGATCCACAGGGAGCTTTTATCACAAAGGAAAATAAGCCATCCACTGAAAAGGAAGTAAACAGTTACTTCAGTACTGTGAATTGCAGTGTTACCTTCCTCTGATGCTTTGCAACCAAGTTAATGCTGAGAAATAAAGAGAGTGCCTCTTATCACCAGTAACATGGCTTTAACCTTTGCTTTCAATACTGTTTTTGAAGTAATTTAGTATTTGCAAAGTTAAGTATCACTGCGAGTTTGCTTTAGCTAAAACAAAAAGGTTCCTTCCCCTCATTTAGCTAGATTTCTTTCTGGCTTTCATGGGACTTCTTTTGCCTGTGTCAGGATAACTGAATAATCATGGGCAGAGAGAGAAGAGCAATGTTTTGTGGTGAAAATCCTCCTTGAATACATGCTAAAGTGTCTTACTCCTGGGATGAGAATCAAAATAGTGCCAGACATCAGGAAACACTGGAGGACTTAGTATATCAGGTAAGCAAGGATTTGGAGGTGAAGGGATGATTTTTCTCAGCAATACAGAAGATACTTTGAATGTGTTTCCTCTAGGAAAAACTTTGCAAAGTCTTTGGGCATCCATGAGTTGACTTTGCAGTGTGTCACATACTGGCTTAATGAAACAAAAATAACTATGCTAAGAAAAGACTGTCCAGGACAAACCTAACACTGTTATTTCTATATAAGGGTCTTAAACAAGTGGTGCAAATACTTCATCCCAGTCTCATACCCTCCAGTTTTAAAGGCAGTGACACCATTTATCACTTAGCACACGACAGGCCCGAAAACAACTTGCTAATTGGCCCATCTACCAGTTTGAGAGAGAGCACATCTCCTGCAGAGACAGTCAGGTCCAATGCAAACCCCTTCACGATGGAGGCCTATATTTCATGTCTTTATTATGAAATTAAAATGCAGTTGCCAATAATGATAACAAGGACAACTTAAAACACCTTTCGCAGAGAAGCCCAGCTCTCCCTTCAGAAATTTACGGAGAGAGAAGAGGGGACTGGATCCAAAGCCAGTAAAATGAATGTGCTTTCCCACCCACCGACTTTGGAGAGATTTACTAGAGCCACACTTCTGTGATCCCAGCTTGCAATAGCTTTGAGTGTTGCTGACACACTGGGGCTGGCACTACAAGCAGAAGGCTTTGACACCAGTCTCATTATTGAAAAATAATATTCACAGATGGAGTAATAGTCCAGTATGCAAAACAACAAAAAAAAATAAAAACAAAAAGCTGAAATCTGGGCTTCTATGCAAGTTTTAACGTTTTTCTCTTAGGAGAAGAAATCAAGGAATTGTCCTACCTGGCTGTTCTGTGTCTCGTGTTCAACCTGGAGCTGTTGATCACGACGAACAGAAGGGATCGCTTTCAGCACCATGCAAAGAGCCGCAGCTTGTTGTAAGCTCCCGGGACGGTTCCCCGGCCGAGCACGCCGAGGCTTCTCCCCAGCTGGGAGGAGAGGCTGGCGAGGGGACAGCACGCTTTCCAGGATCCAAACCCGGCCCAGGAGCTGAGGGATGTCTCGGTGTGCTCCGTGCCCTCGGTAAGGACGGCGAGGGGAAAGGCAAAGTTCCCCAGGCTGGGGGTGGAACGTGGCACCGTGTAGCACTGAGTAAATAAAAACCAAGTGATCGTTGGACTCGGGTGTGACACAGGTATTACAAAGGTTTTTATACCACAGGCAGGACTCTGGATTTCATCTCAGAGAAATGCAGCCTAAAAACCCGGTGGTGCACCCTGCCTGCAGCTAAAGCAACAGCGAGACCTTGAGCTCAACTTTTGGCAGTCAGCAGATTTGTCTTCTTGGACAGCACTCGGAGAATTTCAGTCACAAATATATTCTTTCTTACGGGTCAGACATTTCACTGCCTCCCATAAGGACCTATAAAATGCATGCCACTTCTGTGGGCTAGTTGCTTGTTTGGGGAGTTTATGGGGCCATGTACTACAGGATCTCGATTCGTGTTTCTGGATTCCATTTATGAGGAAAAAAACCACATAGGTTCAGCTTTTGACACAGTTTTTTGTTTCAATGCCCTCTTCAGACTAAATAAAAGGTTTAAAAAGATAAATCTGAGATAGAGAAGGGACAGAACTAATCTAAAAAAGCTATCAAGTACAGCAGTGATAGGATGCAATATGAAAACTTGCAATAAAATTAAATTGTCTAAGTAATGACACTTATCTGCAACACCAGTACTGCATACTTTCTACTGTTTGATAATGCAAACTTCCAGTGTTAATTCTTGTTAATTCATGTTAATCACATGCTGTGATTTGCTCCTTTAAGGTCTTTTTGCCACCTACTTTAAGGGTAAATGATATCTTCTGCCCGAGAAATTCCAAATTAGAGTCAGGTTTAAGTAGATAAAGCTTTTTCCCAAAGAAACTTTTTTTTTTTTTTTTTTTTACATTCTTCACAATATGCTAAGTTATTGAATCAGAAGCCTTTCTAAAAGGTACTTCACACCTCCTTAACCACTTTATCTGTTTGGGGGGGGTTTTTGGTCTGTCTGTTCTTGGTTATTGACAAGAAACTCATCAGTACCCCTGTTCCCTGCAGCCATTTTCAAACTAAATCTATTCTCTGGCCTTCAGAGCAGCAGATGGGATTGCAAACATAGCAGCGAAATACTACAATTTTATTTAAAGATCTCCCAGTAGATAACAGACCATGGTTATGACTAATAGAGTCATGTGAACAAAACCTAAAGAAGAAAGGATAACAGCCCGAGCAACACTGAAATGAGACTCAGATCCCCTCTCACATCTGTGAGAGATCCTGGACAAGTTAGTAAATGCTGATGTGCGTGTCTTTCCTTATTCATAAAAGGAATAACAATTCTTCACTTCATCAACAGACCAAGTAGGAGACACTGCCAGCTACAAGGTATTTAGAGACACACCAGTGATGCCTCAGAACATGAGAATTTCTAAGTCTCTTTCGTGTAACAAAGGCAGAGACTGTCCTAAAGTCCTGTGAAATACAACTTTTTTCTCCCCAAAATGGAAATAATCACATTTCTGTGGGCCACAAATGAATAAACTCTTTTTCTGTTGACTTTCCAGTTATTGCATTGGTTCACGATACTGTTATTGCAACAAGTCTTCTTAAGAGAAAAAGGTGCCAGAGATTGCAGTTGAAATTTGACAGCCTCTCCTGTTAGCAATTTGCCTCCAAGCACTACAGCTATGAGTCAGTGAGCTGATAGGAAAACTTTTACATAGCATTCAGAATTAGACTTGGAGGATACACAAAATTACAATTCTTTCCTGTATGTGCTATGTTGGCCACTTAAGTAAAAATAACTTCAAATTAACAATGGTTAAAATTTGGAGATGAGAGTATAGCCTTGGATTAATGTTTTTGTTGCTGGAAAACTCCCTTTGTTTGGAGTTAAAAAGCTACTGGTTAAGAATGATGCAATTTTTAAGGGAAAAAGAAAGACATGCTGCTGCCTGATAAAAAGCTGTATTACAAGAACTGCTTACATGATCTGCTCTTCCCTTAATGATCCTCAGCAGTTTTCCAGAAGATTTCTTCCAGAGCAGTTCTTTCAAAAGTTGTCCCCTTTGCAAAATACAACGATTTTGGGAGCATTTCCGCTTTCTCCCATCTTGTGGTCTGTGTGTCGCACCAATAACCCCTTTTTCTCCTGCTCTGTGAATTCAGTCTGTTTGTTCAGAGCTAAGGAAGGAGTTTCTTCACCCTCGGTTTCTGCCTTAGAAACATCCTGCTGTGCTGTGGCTTCCTCCTGTAGCTGTTATGTGCTGGGAAAGGGGCATGGCAGTGGACAGACCTCTCGTGATTTTTGTGGATGCTCATCCTGCCAGCAATTAGCACACCAGACATCCTGGGATAAGCAAATTTAGAATGACGTTGTGACAGGAAGTGATGTCTTGGTTTGCCAGGAGTTTTGTGACCCTTTAAAAATTTTGTAGTGAACTATGTTTAATTAGTTTAGGGATGTTTGATAGTGATTTTAGCTGGTTTTGATTTAAATCTGTGTTGGCTGAGTGTCAGTGGAAAACCCTGAGAAATTACCTCAGAGCACCTGCAGAAAGGAACTCCATGGATCAATAGCCCTCAGAGAATTTAATCAATAGCTGAAGAACAAAATTCAGTAAAGAATTGTTTAATGGTTATCATGTAGCTAGAGATGAATTAGATGTCGTAGAACAAAAAAGATACCTAGAGAAAGTTAAGGAGTCAAAGGTCTATACACCCCAGAAAACTTGATTAATGCATTGCAGGTGCAGTAAGGGACCCACTTCATGGGTTTGTACACCTCAGAAAATTTAATCAATAGTAATGGTCTAACCACAACAGTAAATTTATTAAAGCACTGTTTAACTGGATAAAACTTTGGTTATTCATTACACAAAGATAGATGAGATATTCTGGTAGTAATTAAAATAAATGAAACACCTATACCATGATGCAATAAATTGGGCAGACTTTTGGGAGTGTCTATAAAAAAATCTTGGGTGTTACACTGTATATAAATGCTTGAAAATTGTTTCTTTGAACATGTCTATGGTGAATAAATTCCCAATACGTTCCAAATTTTGACTCAAAATTGTTATTACGAATTTTTGTCTAACAGCTTTTTGCTGATTTAGAATTTTTGTTTCAACTGACAGATGAAGTAGCAGGTAGTTGAGTTTGTCCCTTCTGCATATGCAAAAGGAAGGATAAAATCTAATGGAAGAATGGGTCCTGAAACACAAATGCAGTCATCAACTACATGATTTCATTCAACATTTTGGGCAAGGACTATCCCTTTTTCCTTCACTAGGTCTTGCCATGCAAGCCACAAAGACCATACAGGTGGTCAGATGTACATAACTGAGTCTCAACAATGTGTGAGGAGAAATGGACACTTTTGATTTATAGACATGAAATCTCAGAATGGTTTGGCACAGAACTTCCTGCAAACAAAGAGACGTTCCTACAAACCATCAGGCCAGTTTCATGGGACATCCACTTTAACACAAAACCCATTCCAGAAGCTCCTGTTTGCTCCCATCTAGAGACTGGAAGCTGATTTGGAAAAATTAAAAAAAAAAAACAAAACGTAAAAAAAGGTTAATTTTTATTGGATTGTTTCCCTTACAGTATTGCACTTAAACACCAGGAAATTATCTCACAGGAATTAAGGGGCGTTGCCCTGGGAAGGTGATGTGGCTGGCAGCCCAGCTGAGGTGCCTTTATACCAATGCACACAGCCTGGGCAACCGACAGGAGGAGGTGGAAGCCAGTGTGGTGTTAGAAAACTATGGCCTTGTGGTCATTACTGAAACTTGGTGGGACAAATCCCATGACTGGAGTAAAACTATGGATGGCTACGGGCTGTTCAGAAAGGACAGGGCAGGAAAGAGAGGCAGGGGGGTTGCCCTCTGCATCAAGAGGTGGATTGAACTTGAAGAGCTGTCTTTGAAGAGCAGTCACGAGCAAGTTGAAAGGCTGTGGGTAAGAATCAGAGACTGAGGAAACAAAGGGAATCTTGTTTGGCTGGTGTTTACTGCAGGCCCTGATCAAGGGGAGCCTGTTGCTGAAGCTTTCTTGCTCCAGCTACAGAAGGCATAACACTTGCAGGCTTTAGTCCTGCTGGGGGACTTGAACCTCCCCAGCATCTGCTGGGAAAGTAGCACCAGGGAGCTGTAGGCAATCCAGGAAACTCCTGGATTGGAGGATAACTTCTTGAGCCAGGTAGTAGACAGCCCTGCCAGAGGGGATGTGGTACTGGATATGTTCATCTCCAGTGCAAAAAAGATAATTGGGGACATCAAGGCTGGAGGAAGCCTGGGCCACAGTGACCATGCATTGGTGGAGTTTTAGTCCTGAGGGATGTGATTAGGTAAGAAGCAGAGTTAGGCTCCTGAACTTTAGGAAAGCAGAGTTCCAGTTTTTCAGGGAGATTCCTGGGACACTGCCAGGCATCAGAGACAAGGGGTTGCCACAGACACGGGATTGGAACAGAGCTGTCAGAGCTTTAAGGACATCTCCCATAAAGCAAAAGAGCTAGAAATGAAGCCAGTCAAGGAAGGTAAGAAACCATCATGGCTATGTAAAGAACTACTGGTCAAACTAAAGGGAAAGCAAATGCAAAGGCAGTAGAAGTAAGGGCAGTGATCTGGGAAGAGTATGGAGATGAAGTACGGTTTTGCAGCAATGGAGTAAGAAAGGCCAAGGCAAAGCTGGAACTGAACATAGCAAGGCACACAAAGAAAAGAAGGAAGAGTTTCTATGGGTATGTTAACCAGAAGGTGCAACCTCCCTGATGTTCTGTGTTCCCCCTTGACCTTGACAAGCTTGAGGGTTGGGTCCATGGGAATATCAAAAGGTTTAATAAAACCAAGTGCTGGTGCTGCACCTGGGTGAGAGCAGCCCCCGGTATCAGCACAGGCTGGGCATGAACAGACCCAGAGCAGCCCTGCCCAGAAGGACCTGGGGGTGCTGTGGGTGAGAGGCTGGACATGCCCCAGCCATGGCACTCACAGCCCAGAGAGCCAAACGTGTCCTGGGCAGCCTCCAGAGCCCCGTGGGCAGCAGGGGAGGGAGGGGATTCTGCCCCTCTGCTCTGCTCTGCTCTGCTGAGACCCAGCTGGAGCATCCAGAGCTGGGGTCCCTGCACAGGAGGGACAGGGACCTGCTGGAGCCAGCACAGAGGAGGCCACCAAGATGATCAGAGGGATGGAACACCTCTGCTGTGAGGACAGGTTGAGGCAGTGGGTGTTGTTCAGCCTGGAAAAGAGGAGGCTTCAGGGTGACTTGATAGAGGCATTTGAGCATCAGAAGGGAGCCAGCAGGATGGAGACTTTTTGCAAGGGCATATAGTAACAAGGGAGACAAGGGGGAATGGCTTCAAGCTGAAAGGGATTCAGCTTATATTAGATATTAGGAAGAAATTCTTTACTGGGAAGGTGGTGAGGCCATGGTACAGGTTGCCTAGAGAAGCTGTGGGTGGCCAGTCCCTGGAAGTATCCAGGACCAGGCTGCATAGGACTCTGAGCAACCTGGTCTAGTGAAAGGTGTTCCTGCCCATGGCAGGGGATTGGTAAAGGATGACTTTTAAGATCTCTTTCAACCCTAACCATTCTATGAATCCATGATCTGACTCACTGGCAATTAAAGCAATGTCTGCACAGTGTAGTGACAACTGGTAAGCTCTGGTTATGTCTGCTTAAAGTGATTGCCAGACAAATCAGACCCAAAGGCTTCCAAATTTTCTTTCTTTTTTTGTTTTGAAAGCATCTTTTTAGCACTGAGTTCTAAACAGGGTCTCACAAAGGCTTGCAACATCACAATTCACGTCAGATGAACTGTGATGCTGGGTTAGGCAGAGGGTAACTCCTTAAACCAGCAGTATGACTGAAATCAGTGTGCCATGGGAGTGTGCCTTCACACACAGCAGAAATAATGGCAGTAGAAATCTCCCAGTGGTGCCTACAACATGGGCCAGAGAGTGGATGTTACTGAAATGAGGGAAGAACAAAATATCTGCTGCTGAATATTCAGCCTGACCATTTACTGAGAACCCTATTCTACAAAGAATATTTGCAATAAGGCAGCATTAACTTGCCTTCAAAGACATGACTTAAATCTCTGGAGGGAACTCCCATGTATATTCAGGACAGCTACCCAAACTCACTTGCAGAATTTAGAAGTCTCCTACTGAGAAATATGCCAGCAGATGCTTCCTGACATTTAATGCTAAACATGTTATAATGGGGCTATAAACAGCCTTTCACTCTGAAACATATGAAGGAATAGCATAAGACCCCAGGGAGAGACAGCTCTGTAGAAATGGGTTTGTTATTCCTGATTAGGATTCAGACAGCCCTCCCTGGTGTTGTTAGTACCAGTTTGATTTGTTCTAAGGCATGTCGGATGTTTGTTGCACAAACAGACTCCCTGATGCTTTCATCATGATGGAAAATTAAAAATAAGAGGTGTTAAGCAAAGAACGGGTGCCACAATCTGAGTCTAAAAGCAGCACATGGTCATGTAGTCACTACAACCCACTGCTGTCATGAGAACTCCTGACCAAGGTTTCCATTTTAACTTTTGCTATAGTGTGGTTGTCACCTTCCTGTGAATTTCAAGAGGATTCATGTCCCTACTTCCCTTTGGCTGCTGTGAAAAGTCTCAGTTTCCCAGCAGTTTGTGAGAATACCAGTGACATAACCTTAAAAGCAACAATTGCTAGGGCTTCCGGAAAAAGTGAGATTTTTTCAGTCATGGCTGAATAGAAAAGAGAACTGGCTCTCTGACCAGCAGTTAAATGTAGAGAACATTACAAGAAATGAACATTAAAAGTCATGAGAGGCATCTGGACAAAATAGCAGCTTTTGTAACAGAATAAAATCTTGCCCCAGTAAAGGTGAAATTCAATCTCAGATTGGGGTCAACAGCTTGTTCAGAGCTGATTTTGTTAGAGGTAAGTCAATCTTATGCAAGGTTTCTGCTCAGGTTCATCTCAGTTTTTCTCTGATTGAAAAATCTTTTTTTTTTTTTTTTTTCTGTGATTAACATGATCCACAATTAACATCATCAATGTGGCCCATAGGTAACATCATTAATGTGACAGGACTATGAATTTACTACAGGATCATGAATTAGAATTTGACCTTATGTGCCTAACAGGGACAAAGAAGCAAAGATCACAATATATGTTACGCTTGAAGTTGTTTAAAACACATGAACTTCTACAACGAAAACATTAAAAATATATTGCAAGTGATGTCTGACATATGTCTGTCTGGCATTATCCACCCTGAATTGGTCAGGGAACTCTAAAACATCACAAAACACTTTTATTTAACGTATCCCATATGCAATCACATAGTGCATCCAGTTTTAATCCCCCACAAAAGCAGACTCAGACTTACCAATAACCATTATGGCAGAGGAGAAATTTTGGTGAAGGATTTTTAGAAGCTTAATGACTAAGATTTTTTTTTTTTAATACAACATTAAACACTACCTCATTGTGACAGGTGAAGCAGAGTACATGAAACTGAGTTTCCTTTTGTGGAACAAGTTACTAAGGGCCATTTTCTGTCCCAGGTTAAGTCAAAAATGAAGCTAACATACTATGTGCTAACTGAGGATTGGCCAAATGTTTTGTATTTTCTATGCATGGTGGCTGTTTCCAACCTTCAGTATTAGGCAGCCAGTGCCAAGGGCCCTCATTGAAACTGACCTGCAGCCTGCATCCACCTGCATCCACCATATAACAAGATACCACACTGCTCAAATTTCCCAGATTTGCTTTACTGAAAACCTTATGTAGATTTTGGGTTTTCATAATTTGATGTGTCCCAAGAGGTGCTTGAAGATGCCAAGACTCTGGGATAGATCTGGGGAGGAAAAACTAGGCAGGAATTATATTTTTCTAAGACTTTTCACATATTCCCATGTTCTGAGCATGTGAAGAGCTTTCCATCTCCTCCCAGGACAATTTGAGTTAAGGCAGTATCACAAACATACCTAAAAGCTTCTGTTTAACCCAGCAATATGATTTAGGCTTTTGAAAAATGTTATCTGACAAATAAGAACAAGAGAAATAATTGCAACATTCATAGACCCAAGCAGAGTTTAAACTGTTAGGGGTGTAAGTTAAACAATGATACCTTTTTAGGATTGTTTCCCCTTTTCCCTACATGTTTTTAGAGTTCCTGAGTATGTTCCTTGCATGCTGGGAACGTCAAATGTTGAGAGATGCAAATACAAAACCGCTGTGAAGACGTTTCTGATATCCCCCAACTACAGAAATAAACTTTTGGTTTAGGTTTGCAAAATAATCAAACTTCCTGCTCTCTCCCATCTCCTCTCAAGAAAAGATAAATGTTCACTATAATAGGTGCCCTACTTACCTAAGGCTTTGATCTCTCTCCACTCTCTGCTCGCAGATTTCTGGAGGAGCCCCAGCGTACGTGAATTTACAACACAGTGAACTGCTGTGCTTTCCAAGAGAGCTGGTTTCAGCACCGCGTCTGCAAGACTTCAAAGGAGAAGGAAAAGTTATTTTTCTACTTATCACTCCAATTTCCCTCTCCACTGCCTCTGGACACTGTCAGTCCTGGGAGATCATAGAATGGCTTGGGTTGGATGTGACGTTTTTTGGAACAGGCTCTACTCTGAACTTCATATCCAAGGATAGATATGCTTTTGAGATGCTTTGGGGTATTTTTTATTTTCTTGCAGGAGTCAGAGTGTGAAATACTAGCACCAGATATACTGCCCTTTGCTTCAGACCCACAAACACACATTTATGTGTTATCTTTCACTTCAAAACTGTGACTTGCCTCTCCTGCAGTCTCATGGGAAAGGTGCTTAGACCTTGGCAAAGCAAGGACAGTATTTTGAGGGCTTGGATTCCTTCCCCCTTGTTGCAGTGAGTGTTTAAGTTTATTCGTAGTTGCATGTTTAAGTTTGTCAGTTATGGTTCATTCTTGTGCTCCTCCCTGTTCCTCCCAAGTTGGTTTACCCCTAAGAATTGTATCTTCCCCTGACATGTCCATCATTGTAGACCCAACCCTTTATTCCAGACCCTTCCATGCCTGTCACTACTACCCTGCCCCTACCCCTTGTTCATACCCTGCCCTTTGTTCTGGATCCTCCCTGTCAATCCCTTAACCCTTGAGGCCCCATGGGCCTGTGTGACCAGTCCTCTCCTCCCCATCATCCCTGTTGGTCCCTGCATTGTAATCCCATGCCTTCGTTCCCCCTCCTGAATTCCCCATTGGCTCTTTGTTTGTACCCTCCCATTGAGTTGCTGATGTATAAAATCCCGAGCACAGCAGTGCTTGGGGCTCTTGTGTCCCTGATCCCCTTTGGCAATAAACCTGTTCCTGGAACCTCAAACATGGAGCCTCCTCCTCCTCCTCCTCCTCCTCCTCCTCCTCCTCCTCCGCCTTTGTTGAGTTTGTAGTACAAAAGGTTCAGCTCTGGAATCAAGCCCTACCCAGGCTGTTCCCCACTCCTGGTGTGAAGTAAGCCGGAGTGTCCCTGAGCTAGCCCAGGCTCAGCTGGTGCCCAGCATGGGGCCTCCCTACAGGCCAAGAACCCACGGAGGAGTGGACAATAGCTCTTTGAGTGTCGGCCACCCCAGTGTGAGCAGACTGCATCTTTGGCAGCAACGTTCTCGGGGACGGAGGCACCAAGGATCACCTCCCAGATCAAGACTGCAGCTGCAGCACCCTTGTCCGGAGGGCTTGTGTATCTCCCAAGTGGGGGGATTGTGTTGTTTGTGGCTAGGAGAGACCCCTGTTGGGCGGTGGGTGTGCTCTCCTGGTTTGCTCTCCAGACCCTTATTTTGTTTCTTTGAGTTTGCTTTTGCTGTGGCTGCAGGTGGAGTTTGCTGAGCAGAGTGGAACATCATTGCAGAGATGGGTGCCAGACTATCTGCTCAGCAGAGGGGGATATATAACCAAGCTGTGGGACTCCTTGAGAGTGGGGGCGGGGGGAGAAATGGCTTTCTAAGGGATTGTTAAAGTGATTTATACATTGGTTGTTTCTTCATTTACCCTGGGTGCCTCCTTTTGATTTCACCTCCATTTGTTTTTGGAACAGAGTGGGGGTGAAGTTAACAGATTTAATGAATCAAGGGAAGACCTCTGCATCCAAATTTACTTATTTGGATTTGTGTTGATTTGGCTTACTTTAGTTGAAAAAGAGGGAAATGAGAAACAACTAACTTGTTCTGCCCCGGTTATCCCTTCCCCATCTTCCTAAAATGTTCACTCTATGCCGCGGGAGTCACACAGAGCAGACCGTTCTGTGCAGGGCACTCAGGCAAGTCCTGCTGTCCCTGGCTTTCCGCATCTCTCCTGGCACCCTAGATCCAGCAGTGATGGCCGCACTGTCAGGGACCCTTTCCTCAAACTCAGTACCCCAGTTCAAACCCCCAAGTTAGTTCATTCTGAGGTTCCCCCTCGTTCACCTCAGTTTCCCCATTCACTCTCTCCTCCCGTTTCCCCAGAATGGCGCCCAGAAGGCACAAGATGGCGGCGACCACATGGCCGAGCCCCTCTCTTGTGCATCTCCTCCCCACAATCCCTTCCGCCCTCTTCCCCACAACCCCTGCCTTCCTGATGCCCCTCCTCTCCTTCCCTCAGACTCTTCCTCTTCCACCTTGGCTCCACCTCCTTGCTTCCCTGAGAGTCCCCACCCCTCCAAATTACTGCCCTGCCTCCAACCCCTCCTCTTTCTCCTGCAGCTCTGCCTACCTCCTTCGGACTTCCTGTTCCCATGCCCCTCCTTCCGGTTCCCACACTCCAGGGGCCGGACATGACAAGCCAGGGAAGTGGGACCTGGAACGGCAGGCCCTTCCTCTTGCTGCTCCGGTTATGTTTGGTGGTCAGGGAAGTGTGCACCCAGAGTGGGAGCCCTTTTATCAAAGCAAAAAAGAGCTTTGTAAGGCCCAGGAGTTTGGTTGGGGGAGTGAGTATTTCAAAGGCCTATGCAAGGCCACTTTCTCCTCCAACCAATGGGTCCCATACGACCTTAAAGATTCGTTTTTATGCCTCCTCTCCCCATCAGAGTATCTTTTGTGGGAGGAGGCATGGAAAAGGTCATTATGGGCCCTCTGATCTGAGCTCTTACAAATCTCCAGAGGCGCCTTGGACACTATTGTCAATATTATAATGATGGATCACTTGAGCAGTGATGGAGAATGGGCTCAGGCCAAGGATCAGACGAGGGTGATTCTTAGACTGGTCCTAGAACAAATAAAAGAGGCTGCAGAGAAACCATTCCATGTGCTACCTTCCCCTGAGCACTGAGTTAATTTTACTGCAGGGTTCACTCTACAAGAGGAAAAAGTCCAGAGGATGCATCCCTGGAAGCATCTGGGTCTGGAGGTCACTGCGAGGACCACTGTTCCTCAAAAATTGGCTCTTAACAGTGATCCCAACACTTCAGCAGACCTGCAATCTCTGTGTGGGACTTTTAATTGGGTCAGGCTAGAAGTTACCACCAATGATCTAGCCCCAATTTTCAATTTACTGAAAGGGGGAGAGGAGCTTAGTTCTCCAAGGACCTTGACCCCAGAGGCAAGGACTGCTTTGGAGAAGGTAGAGAAAGTTTTGGAAAGGAGACAGGCACGTAAGTGCAACCTATTGTTGCTGTTCAAATTCATTTTGATGGGAAAATTGCCACACTATCACGGTTTGATTTTTCAGTGGGACAAGGACAAAAGGGACCCAGTCTTGATCATCAAGTGGGTCTTCCTCAGTCACCAGCGGTCCAAGAATATCATGAAGCCACAGGAACTGATGGCACAGCTGGTCAGGGAAGCTAGAACAAGATTGCTTGAATTGGCCAGTTGTGACTTCACATGCAGACATTTGCCAGTCAGCCTTTCTGGAGATGAAATGTCCCCAGAGAGGTTGACCAGGGAAATGTTTAAGAATCTCCTGAGGGGCATTGAGATCTTACAGCTTGCCCTAGAAGGTTATAGTGGACAAATTTCTGTCCACGCCCCTGCCCATAAATTATTTAATGCTAAATTCCAATTGGTAGCAAAACAAAAAAAAAAAGCTGAAAGCCACTCAAGGCCCTAACAGTTTTCACTGATATGTCTGGAGCTTCCCGCCGGTCAATAATGACCTGGAAAGATCCCCAAACTCAGCAATGGGAGATGGATGTTGAATATATTGAGGGGTCCCCTCAAATTGCTGAGTTGTCCACAGCAGTTAGAGCCTTCAAGAGGTTCCTGGAACCGTTCAATTTGGTCACTGATTCAGCACATGTAGCAGGGGTGGTTGCAAGGGATGAAAATGCTGTACTGAAGGAGATCTCAAACGGGATTTTGTTTGAATTACTCTATGCAATCTCCCATCAAGAGCATCCCTATTTTATAATGGATGTGAGGTCACATTTGCCAGGACCGACTGCGGAGGGAAATAATGGGGCAGATTCCCTGGCTGCAGCCGCCATTGAGCTGGCAAGGCTTCCTGACCTCTTCCAACAGGCAAAGTGGAGCCATCAGATGTTCCACCAAAATGTGCCTGGCTTGGTTAAGCAGCTCAGACTAAACCAAGATGAAGCCAGAGCCATTGTGGCCACATGCCCCCACAGCCAACGCTCAGCAATGCCATCACTGGGTGCTGGAGTCAAACCAAGGGGGTTGGGAAGCTGTGAAGTATGGCAGACTGATGTCACCCACATTTTGGGATTTGGCCACATGAAATATGTGCATGTCTTCATTGACACCTTCTCCGGAGCTGTCTATGTATGCCTCTATGTATGCAGAATATGCCTCTGCCCACATGGGGAAAAAGGTAAACATGGAATTGACAATCTGCTGCAAGCCTTTTCAGTGCTGGGGGTCCCTAAAGAAATTTAAACTGACAACAGCCCTGCATATATTTCCAGGGGATTCAACTAATTCCTGCAGGACTGGGGAGTTGAACATAACTGTGGCATCCCTCACTCCCCAGTTGGTCAAGCTGTGGTTGAATGAGCCCATCAGATGCTCAAACAGGTCCTGGAAAGGCAATGGGAGAGCAGCAGAGAAGCAACACCACAGGGGAGATTGTGTAAGGCCCTCTTCACTATCATTTTTTAAACTGCTCATTTGAAAACACCAATCCCCCACTAGTCAGACGCCTCCCCACTCAAGGCAATCATAACTCCAAGGAACACCCACCTGTTCTGATGCAGGACCCAGAGAGCAGTGAGACTGAGGGCCCATATAAGCTGGTGACGTGGGGTCATGGGTATGTGTCACTGTTGGACACAAAACAATTCACATAGACGCAGCTCGAGGTGTGGTGAAAGAAGAAGAAACGTTTATTTTTTCTCTCAGTATTTATAGGTTTCTGACCACGACCAGGGACTGGATAGTCAGGTTAACACCTTCCCAACCACACTGGCCATGAGAGATGTCCATCAAAAGGCATATCTTTAATGGAATGTATAAACACCTATGTTTATAGTTACTTTCCTGGGAAAGTGGCTAGAAACTATGAAAACAATATTGAAAGGTCTGATTCTCAGGGTGACAGGTATGCTTGTGTGTCCACACCCCAGGGACTGTGGTGGATCCCACAAGAGTAGGTAAAACTGCACGTCCCCAAGCATCCCACCTGACCCTCAGATGTAGTAGCTGTCAGCCCAGATAGGAAGCACCTTAGTGGAGAAGGAGAGCTGAGTCCCCCCTTTTTCCCTGATTTCCCACTGTTAAATTCATTTATTGATGATTTTTAATATGTTCTTTAATCCCTCCTCTTTTGTTTCACCCCTAGGGAGAGACCACCCCTAGCATGACAACTGCTGTGTGGGTCTTCGTTGTTGTCACCATCCTGATGACGTTCTCGGAGGCATGGATTGTCCCGCAATGCAGGACAAATATCTGGGTTCCATAGGCAGAGACCCTCTGACAGGACCACACCTGCCTGTCGGCAACAACAGCAGAAAATCCAATGCCTACCTGCCTGCTGGGGATTCCCTTTAAGCCAGAAGAATTCCCTAATCAACTAACAATCAGACAAAGGGATATTAACGCTTTGAACCCACCCCATTCTTATGTGAAAATTCATCGTTCCTGGGGCACCGTTATTAAAGTCCCGGTCCTGGTCAGTAACCCCTTTTGTTGTGGAGAGAGTGGCAGGGAAATCTGTCACTTGCTAAAACAGAACCCCAGGCTCAAACAGAGAGCATCCTACTCCTCCTTTACCTGATCCTGACAGTGGTCATTACCCTGCCTTTGTTGAGCTTGTAGCTCAAAAGGTTCAGCTCTGGGATCAAACCCTACCCAGGCTGTTCCCCACTCCTGAAGCAAAGTAAGCTGGAGTGTCCCTGAGCTACCCTGGGCTCCGGCAGAACTGCGTCACCCCCTTGTTTAACTGCAGTGACCAGTTCACAAAGATTATGTCAGTTGATCACCTGGGAGCCTTTCCAAGTCTCCAGGAATAAATCATGGGTGCATACCAGCTCCTGCACCACTGGGCATTGCCTTTACCTGTAATCTCTCACCACCCTGAAAGACCATGCCTGGAAATATTCAAGGCCAGGCTGGATGGGATTCTGAACAAACTGGTCTAGTGGAAGGTGTCCCTGGCCATGGCAGGGGGCTGGAACAAGATGGTCTTTAAGGCTCCTTCCAACCCAAACCATCCTATGATTCTGTGATGGCAGAGCTGCCCTTCCAGTTGTGCATTCAGCTCTGGTGGTTGATTTCAGGCCAAGCATTCAACACAGGGATACACACTGTGATTGCACAGCCTTGGCACCACTGCAGGCTGTCTTGAAGAGCCAGAAAAGTCAGCATGCCTGGCAGCATGAAAATTACACAAGTTTGTGTTATTCTTCTGTTAGAATAGCACTTAATGCTATTTTAACAATTATTACTTTACCAATAATTATATATATGTAGCAACACTCTATCATTTTATTTTTCCCAGACAGTCATGATTTCTCATGATTTTCATCATGTCTCATGAGCCTTTGTTCCAAGTTCTTTATTAATAAACTCATTGTGGTGTACTGGAGCAATACCCCTGCCAGACCTAACCCCGACGAAAAGCAATACAATTAACCTGGCAGGGAGAAGCTTGTGGCTGGCTGGAGTGGCAGTGGGCCAGCAAAACCACAGCTCTCACAGGATCTCATCCCTTTATGTCTGCACAGCCCTGGATTGTGCAGTATCAGCCTGCCCAGGGCTGGATCCTAAGAGAGTCGGGACCTTAAATAGTGATGAAGGATGTGTTAGTCCTGGCTTAAGGCCCAGGAGTGGGTCAGGGCTTGGGCATGCTGGATTAGCAGGTATGTGGGAATTCTGCTTATGCTGCCATGCTATAGAGAAAACAAAATTTGCTTTCCTGACATTGGATGAAAAAAATTTATCCTCACAAAGTATCCTAGTTCTGCAAAGTAGTCCATTACATAATTGCAAAACACCTGTTCCATGGAAATGACAAACCTGTGAAGCTATGGGGCCCCAAAGGCTTCCCAGAGGCCTGTGTCAAATGGGTGAGAAATCCACCCAAATCAAATCCATTCTCCAAAAGCAACAAGTTACAAAATAAATGAAAGCAAAATTCCTGCTGTAGGAAGTTTTGCTTCCCAGATTTGTAGAGTGGTGACCATTTTTTTTGTTGTTGTTGTTTGTTTGGGAACACTTACAAAAAAGGGGAAATGAAAGAATTTCTTCTTAGGTTTCCTATTCTGCAGAGCTCTTTAGTCAGATCAGATGCTATGAGGAACAGGCTGGGTGTAGATGAGAAGTGGTAAGAACCCAAACCACTAATTGACAAAAATACCTTGTTCTCAGAGAGCTGACCTGATCGTTACAGGCCACAGGATTAATTGAGAGGCCTCCTGCAGACAAGGCCTTTTCATGGAGAAAGCATTACCTGGGACAGGGATAACAAAGGAGCTTGGAAACTTGAAAACAAGCTGGGTGGAAACCTCCCGCATCTCCAGTCTACATGACCTGAAAGAATACTTCTGCTTGATCCCAAATCCATTAACCAGTATGATCCTGGGAATTTGAGTGAGATGTGTGGGCCTGGTTCCAGCCGGGATCAGAGGGAGGAGCATGGCCAAGACATTGTGGAATTCATTACCTCCTCATGTCACTGCCAGTGGTGGGGAAAAGAGACATTCACTTTCAGGAAGAAGGATCTTCCTTTCCATTTAGGAGAAAGCCTTGGGTGATGGGTATTTTGCTTTCCATGTAAATAATTTATTTTTCCCACACCTTTTTTTATTATTGTCACTGTTCATTTTCTTTTCTCATTGCTGTTCCCAGTAAATTGTTGTTATCCCTTTGTGTTTTGTGTTTTCAGCTGGACTGAGGGTGGAAGTGAGTGGTAGTGGGTTTTTTTGTTGTGTGGGTTTTTTTGGTTTTTTGCTTTGTTTTGTTTTTGTTGTGGTGGGGTTTTGTTTGTTTGTTTTTTGGTTTTTGTTTTTTCTGTTAAGTGGGACTACCAATTTGTGGAATACCATTCCCAAACCATGACATGCAGCAACGATACGTTTCAGAAAAGGGAAGCTTTGAGGTGCCTACAAACCACGGAGGAGTGTGTAAGATCAGCTCAGTTGCTTCACTAGAAATGTAGGAAAAGGAAACCTGCATTTAGTTTTAGCTTATTTCTGACCAGCTGTTCAGCGAGATGGAGATGGGTGGGATAATGCTTGTACCTGCTGGCTTATGGGAGTCTGTGCTTTTGCTAGCTGAGAAATTTAGGAACCATTTGAACATATGAGGTTGTGAGCTGACCCAGAGGGAGGGGTTTGGTTTGTTATCCTGGGGTTGACACACTCATGTTTTCCCTTTTTCAAGAGCACTCCCCTCCTCAAAAAGTCACTGGGACTACAAATCTGTGAAGCAAAACTTCCTCTGACAGAGATTTTCCTTTATTTTCTTGCATAACTTGTCTCTTTCAGATTTGACAGTGTGCAGCACTGATGTGGTGACAAGAGCCTTCACAACCTCCTTCATCTGGGGAATAATGGCAGGAGTTTAGTTCATTTGGGCTCCAGTTGAAAGAACAAGAAAGGTTTTTTCCTGCTCCCAGTGTCAAGGCTGGAGTGCAAGCTCCCCTCTGCAGAAAATGTGCTAGGGTTGCTCTGCAGGGCCATCAGGTGTTGTCAGGAAAGGGTGGCTTGCAGGAATCAGCTGTAATACAGTAGCTTCATATCCAGCACTGGCCACAGTCTCCTGCTCCTGCTCATGGCTTTTTTGCTACTTCCAGTGGGAGTAAAAGAGGAGAAAAATGCCCCAAAAACTTCACATCTGTAGCACATGGGGATTGAGGGTATTTGTAAAAGGCTGCATGGGTTTGTTGGAAAATGTTTCAAAAGTGGGGTTTTCAAAAGGAGCTTTCCTGAAACATGGAGGGTATTTATGTCTTCAAACTACACACATGCACATAAATACATGCACACACAGGGGAATAAGCTATTGCTGCTGCCAAGCTTTGAGAGAAAACCTTGGTTTCTATTGTGTTTTTATTGCATCTGTGATGGTCATCCTCAGAAACTTCCTCCTTTGATGAAACTGATGACCTAGGCTTGACTCCAAGCACATGAAAATAATTCCAAATAAGGACCTGCAGCCTGACAAGCTGCTGTGCTCCAGAGAAGGATAAACTGACCACGTTTATCAGCAACTTAAATTAAAGGAGGCTTTTTGACTTCATCACCCCTTCCAGCTGCCAAAGCCACACACCTCTCTGCACCTCTAACTGTGATTAGGAAGGAGGAAAATCACTGTAAATTGTATTTTCTGCATCTGGAGATGCTGACAGACAAGGCTTATGTTCCTTAGTTTGCTGAATACCAGTGGGTCATGAGGGAACCTTGAGAAAGAGCATCTCAAGGGCGGAGGACGGGGTGGGGGAAGAGAAAAAAAGATTCACAGCAGGCAGTAAGAGCTCTTCTTTCTTTGCAGAATTCAGTTAATTCAGATGCACCTCCCTGTAGGTTCATTCACAGGGTTGGCGCTCTCTCATTATCAGAATTATGGAAAATAGATGAAAATCTTTTTTGCTGACAGCTGTCATTAGAGGAAAACAGCATCTCAACAATTAGTGAATGACTTCTATTAATCATGGCACTACCAGATCTGACAGCCGACAGGTTTTGTCACTACACAGTGACAGAGATGATAAAAGGAGGTGTTATTCTGGGTTTAATTCCAATAAGAAGCAAAAATACTAGAAAAAGTAACTCATAAAAGCGCTATTGTCCAGTGAATAGTTACCTGCAGTTGATACATAAGGATAAGTAGGGTTGATTTCTGAAACAACAAAAGACTTCACAAAGCAAAATCAAATAAATAAGAGCACGTTAAAGGCCATCTGAGTTAATCTTGCCAAGGAAACAGAGGAAAATATAAAGGTTCTTTGAGGTGCAAGATTGAGATACTGAGCACTATGTACTTTGCCATGGCAGAACTTGGAGCTATTGCCTTTGTCTCAAAGTGAAAGAATTACTGAGCTGGAAGAAGTCTTTGACACAGTTTGTGATGAGTACTGCAGGCCTGTGGACATCCTGAGTGCTTGGAGGTCCAAATTTTGTGTGGTATTCACATTGAACTTCCAACATGCTTATATTATTTGTCACATAGTGTTTTATATTGTACTGAAATAATCAGTGTTATACTTCTAGACTTCTTCTTGTCACCTGCTGACTGCCAAAAACCCTTGCTCTTTTTTCCCAGAGCACAACTGCTCTGATTCTCAGTGTCTTTTGCAACACATAAAATGTGCAAAGGAATCATCCCAAGCATCTCACAAACTTGCTGCTGCTCAGTTTTATGCAAGACTGTGGTAATAGAGGTCCCCAGGTGAGACTGACAGATGTCACAGTGTTTCACCTGCCTGCTCTTCTGCCCCTCTCTGACTTGGACACATTTAGGAGAGAGGAATTTACAAAGGTGGTTGCAGTGCTGTTGTTCTGGTTTGCTCTCTCCTCATAAGTCATCATGGTTTCTTGAGATTTTGAGCTTGCTGGTGTGATTGCTAGAGGGTTTCCTTGGTGTTTTGGTGTAAGGCTGTTCCTGGGGACTCTCTTCAGACTCTAAAGCCTGTTTTGTGGTCATGGTGACTGAGGGACAGGTTTCAAAGGGAACCTGGTGTCCTTCCTCTCACATGCACTTGGTCAGAAGAAGGTGGGCAAAGTCAGGCAGATGATGAAGTCCCACAAAAGGACTTGGCCTCAGAAACAGAAAACAGGGACACAGAAAACAAGGAAAGAGAATATACTTTGTGCTGCTATGGTCTCTGGAAGTTCAGAGGGCTCAAATTCCCCTCATCCACAGGAAAGGATCCCTTCCATACTGCACTTCTGGTAACACTAACACATGGAGCTGAAGGCGGAGGGGGTCTATTAATCTGTGATGGTGGAGCTCTTGTCCAAAATACATGCCATATCCAAGTGACTTCTGACTTTTGTAGCTGACTTGAGCAGCATTCAAGGCTTTAGAAGTCTTGAATAACAGTAAAAGAAGGGATGGAAAGAGAATGGAGATGCAACATGGATCTGGCAGAGGTAGAATGTGCAGAACCAGCTTAATCTTGGCTCTGATCAGTGATTTCTCAACTCTAACCTGTTCAAGGTGTACATTTCTGAAAACTGGCTCCATTATTTCTGAGATGACATGGGAGCAGTGCCTGCTTGCAGGAATAAGTATGTGATAGTAAGAGGCATTCAGTGTCATTTGTGAGCCACCTGAATCTTCCCATATATTGTGGGTGAGCAAACTAAATTTCTAGGTACGTATCTGAAAGCTAAAATCTAGATGGACTCAAAAGCCCTGCACTGAATACAATGGGACATAGGAATTCCTGATGAAAGGACTATGGAGTGACAGAAATGGGCAGAGAAATATTAGGAGTCCACAAAGGCAGGGACTGACAAGGAGAAGTACTTAAAACTGGGGAAGTTGATGCTAGAGGGGCTGTACATTAGAGAAGCAAAAAGAAGTTACGCATATGGGACTGGAAATGGAGAGAGCTGCTTATGAGCAAAAACACAGCTCTCGTCTGGTGTAGCAAAACAAAGCTTAGTGAAGATGACAGTGTTATCCAAACACCAGGAGACTTTACTGTTATAAAAAACATTGTGCAAGAACAAGTATTTCTACACTGGACATAAACTCAGTCAACAGTGGAGAAGATAAAATACCAGAGAAATGAGATCCTGAAAAAAAATCCTCCAGCATCCACACTCCTAGTTTAAAAGAGGAGTCTCAGGGATTATATGCCACAGTCCTCAGGAAGGGCTCAGACCCACAGTGAATGCTCCACCAAGCTCCAGGGAACATTGCCAGCCTCATTAGGCTATTGCAGATGTTCACAGAGCCATGTCCAGAGATTTCTCTAGAAGGGAGGAAATGAGAACTTAAGAGCAGAAAAGGAGGAAGATGACATGTCTGGAGGAAATCCCACGAACAGCCTGACCCATCCACTGCCACTCCACTGCCTACTCCCTCCCTGATGCTGTCCAGAAACTGAATCCCACATTTCAAGTGCCATATGCCTTCTCAGTGTCTATGCTAGTCACTCCCAGTCTTCTTATCTCCATCCATCAATTTGCTAATCTCTTCCAGGAAGGCTGATAAACCACTCTTCCCACTCCTGCCCTTGGGTTTCTGCTCTCATCCATCACACACCCAGAAACACAACATCCTTTCCTATATGGACCTTTTATCCTCACCACGTGCACACAAGCACACATCATTCCTTTGAGTCATTATCTCACTCCTCCAGCAAAGTTTTCTAATGATGTCACAGTCCCAAGTTAGCCACAGCTTTGAAGGTCATTTCCCAAAGATCACAATGTCTCTGAAATAAAAAATCTAGGCTTTTTTTTTTTCTCTCTATTCCTACAAAATTATTTAATATTTTAAAATATTAGTAGTCTAGAAATTAAAGGATTGTCAAAAGATCTCAACCATTCGCCAGTTCTCATCAGGTAACTTCATTCTTTCTCAGGTTAACTTCCCAATTTGCAGCAACCTCTTGAACTTCCCCTTTTGGGATCCTACAAAAGGTCTCAATGTCAGTGGGAAGGTCTGGCACCATCTCTGCTCCTCCCAGCAGTCTGACAGCATCCTCTGATGAAAAATGGAAGTTTTTTTAACTACTGACCATTGCTCTTAAGATCAGGAGCAGACTCTTATCCTCAAATGGCTTCCTTCTGAAGCTGGTCCACATTTTACATGCTTAATGCTGTTCTGGTCCTCATATTCCTGGTCCTCACAGCTCAGAAATGATCCATTTAAATGGAAAAGGTTCAAAGAAGGACAAAGATTATCAAAGGTTTGGGGAAAAAGAAACCAGGACACTGCCACCCCAAAGAGCAATGACTAGGGGGTGTAAGAGAGATGGACAATCTCCATTGCCAGGAGGACAAGCACTTTAGCATCTCTTTGAATAAAATAATGGAGGATATCAATCAATTAGTATCAATTAATATCAATTAACTGGAATCATGTGCAAAATAAAAGGAGATAGGTCATGTTCTAGAAGAACTTGTAAATCCACTGAACTGCACAAGGGTGATAGGAAACAGTTTGGATTTTATTAGAGAGGAATCATGGAGTCAGGAATAGCCCGCTAGATAAAAATCACCAGCAGCCCAAAGAGCATCAGAAGAAAACATCATTAAGTTTACCTTGTTCTTACTCTTCTCTGGACAGCTGTTCTGGACAGTAACCACTCTTGGAGGCAAGGTTCATGATCTGAAACCAGTCACAGGCCTCACAGAAAGTTCCTGGGAAAGAACTGTGAGAATATTGGCAGAATTCACCCACCTTCTTCCAGCATGCAGCTCTCCCTGTCATCTTTCCCAGCGTTTTTGGAACAGTCTTTTCCAACTCAAGGCAGCCATTTCTACCCCAGGTTCACCAGCATGTTTCATAAAATAAGTATTCTATTTGTTAATTTGTTTATTATTACATGTACAATACTTACAGGGTATGTCCTATATCCAGCTGTTATCTTGTGGAATGCTCAGAGTAAAGACATTCATGTGCACGCCACAGTATTGTTGCTGTAGGTAGCAGCAGAAGCCAGAGTATTTGCAGCTCAGATTTGCAAGGTTTTTCAGGCAGAAAGGAAAAATCTCAAAGCATCACAATTACTGTAAACCCAAGAAAGGAAGCAAGATGGGGCAATAATTTTAGGCAAATGTTACAAAGCAAAACTTGTGGAAACTGATGCTACGATTAAAAATCTCTCAAGCTTGGATGGCAAGAGAAGTGTGAGACTAGTGGATAAGCAAGACCTTCAGCAGAGTTGGGTTCTGGCCTCTGTTGAGAGCCAGACCACTTGCCCTGTCCAGGCCTCTTCTCCCATGGTTACAGGCAGCACGTTTTTCCTTTGAATTGCTCTGCATTGGTCTCTCCACTGCAGCACTTGCTGAAGTGATGAGAAGCAGGAATTCTGTGTGAAAAACCTCTGAACCACCTGACCAGGTATTGAATTGGGGTTTTGAAGTCATGCTTTAAACTACAAACCTTGCAGGATATGCCATCAACTTCAGCAACTTCCCCATGACAAAACCAGGACTTTGAGTTGTACTTGAGTTAGCTGAATTACATAAGAATTGTACAATCACAGAAACATTTAAATTGGAAAAGACCTCAAAGATCATCAAGTCCAACCATTAAGCCAGCATTGCCAATTCCACCATTAAAACATGTCCCCAAGGGCCAAATCAACACACCTTTTAAATACCTTCAGGGATGTTCGCTCCACCATGTCCCTGGACAGCCTTTTCCAGTGCTTGACAACCCCTTCAGTGACAATTTTTCTTAGTATCCAACCTGAACCTTCCCTGGGGCAACTTGATGCCATCCCTTTGTCAACTGGTTACCTGGAAGAGACAGATCCCCACCTGTCTACACCCTCCTTTCTGGTCATTAGAGAGAGGTATAAGGTCCTCCCTGAGCCTCCCTAAACACCCCCAGCTCCCTCAGCTGCTCCTCACCTGGAGCAGCTTATGCTCCAGACCCTTCCCCAGCTTCTTGCCCTTCTCTAGACTCACTCAAGCACCCCAGTAGCCCAAAACTGGACACAGGATTCAGTGTAGCTGAGGTGTAGCTTCACCAGTGCCCAGCACAGGACAGTCACTGCCCTGATCCTGCTGGCCCCATCATTGCTGATACATTCAAGATGTCCTTGGCATTCCTGGCCACCTGGGCACACACTGGCTCATGTTCAGCCACTGTTGACCAGCACCCCCAGGGCCTTTCCCACTGGGCAGCTTTCCAGCCACTCTGTCCCAGCCTGGAGCTGCAGGGAGCTCTTGTGAGCCAAGGGCAGGACCCAGCACTTGGCCTGGTTGAGCCTCACACAACGGGCCTCAGCCCATGGATCCAGCCTGTGCAGATCCCTCTGCAGAGCCTTCCTGCCTTCCAGAGGATCAGCACTCCCACCCAGCTTGGTGCCATCTGTGAACTGGCTGAGGCTGCTCTCGATTCCCCTTGTCCAGATCATCAATAGATAAACAGGACTGTGTCCAACACTGACCTCTGGGGGACACCTCTGGTGACCAGACACCAACTAGATGCAGCACCATTCACCACCGCACCCTGGGCTTGGTTTCACACAGTGAACAGTGCAGCCAGTTTTTTCCAGGAGATGCTGTGGGAAATGGTGTCAGAGGCTTTCCTGAAGCCCAAGTAGACACATTCCCAGCCCTTCCTTCACCCAGTACACGGATCACCTTGTCACACAAGGTGGTCAGGTGGGTCAAGCAGGACCTGCCTTTCACAAACCCACGCTGCCTGGGTCTGGTCCCCAGATTTCCTGTGTGTGTCCATGATGGCACTCACGATGATCTGCTCCATGACCTTCCATGGAACTGAGGTCAGGCTGCCAGGCCTGTAATTCTCTTGATCTTTCTTCTGGCCCTGCTAATAGATAAGACATTGTTTCTGCCAACCTCCAGTCAGCTGGAACCTCCCTGGTGAGCCAAGGCTGCTGGTAAATGATGGGAAGAGGTCTGGTGAGCACTTCCACCAGCTCCCTCAGTGCCCTTGGCTGGATCCCATCTGGCCCACAGACCTGTGTGCATCCAAGTGGTGCAGCAGGTCACCATTTCCCTTTGGTCATGGGGCTTCATTCTGCTGCCCATTGCTGTTTTCCAGCTCCCAGGGCTGTGTACCCTGAGAACTGGTGTTACAATTATACACTGAGGCAAAGAAGGCATAAAGCACCTCAGCCTTTCTTACCCTTTTTAGCTATGTTTCCCATCACACCCAATATAGGATGGAGCTTGTCCTTAGCCCTCCTTTTGTGGCTGATGTATTTATAGAAACTGTTTTATATGGCAGTAGCCAGATTAAGTTCTAGTTGTGCTCTGGCCCTTTCAATGTTCTCCCAGAGTAATCCCACAATTACAAGTCCTTCTTATTGTCCCAAGTTGCCCCTTCTTCAGGGTCAGAAACTTCCCTTTCTTCTCTAAGTTCCAGCCCAAGCTCTCTCTTCCAGCTGCTGCTTTGTGCCTTATGATTCACCTCCTGAAGAATATCCAATTCCCCAATTCCTTTGCTCTTCAGGACTGTGTCCCAAGTGACTCTGTTGCTAAGCATATGCTAACCAAGGAAAAAATGGCATTTCAGATCACAGAAATTCAGAGACCCATGTTATCATGAAATATGAGTCTCTAAGTTATCTGACCTTGTCTGCTGGAAACTGGCAGAATCCCCAAAAAATGAGGAGGGGGAGTAGTTTATTTGACATCAAGAAGGCTTATTCTTTCATCTCTTGTGCATACCACCATCTACAGAGTATAAATGTTCATAAGAGGCTGAAAGTTATGAATCAAGTTTGGTATATAATTATTTTTCTTCATCTGTTATCTTGAAGTATCCAACTGCCTTTTCTGAGTCTTTCCATTCAGCACCTTCAGGAGACTACCCTGAGTACAAAGGAAATGTGACTTAAAGGCCAGACAGGAGAAAAAAAAGTAAGTAAGCTATTTTTTATGCTTTTCCGTGATGTCTCAGAGTATTATCTGAAGCCAAGGACCTCAGGGAAAGATGTCCCAGACAGAGGCACCATGGAGGAGGGGGGAACTGTCTGACTCATACTCCTTGCTAGGCATCTAAAGCACTAAAGAAATCTACATACTAAACCTGAATAATTTCCAGAGATGCTGCAGTGGTTCTGCCCTCCAAGATTTAGGAAACCCAATCACAGTTACAGTCCAACAGTCAAGTCCAAATGCTGCTAAAAGAGTTTATTAAAGACCATACTAACAGTTCTCATAACAATGGCACGTACAGTGATTCAAAATCATGACAAATAGCGTGGAGTTTTGAAGAGCATTATTATAACACACCATGGACAAGAACAAAGCAGATGTACTGTCTCAGAACTCTACAAGCAGGCCCATGAAATACAGGAGTCACATCATACAGCTACACAAGTGTCAGAGAAAATAGAAAGGAAAAAAAAAAAGTCATTCAATATGCAGTCCTTGAATTTATTGACAGTATTACAGTACTTTATGGGCAAGGACTGGCTTGTTCCAGCTGCACTTTCCAGAGCACAAGGGCAGCTGGAAAAGCAAAAATATCCCCAATAAAAACCCTCCAACAAACATGCCTCAGGTGCAATCACCACTCCAGACCTTCCTGCTTACGAATTTTCAGTCAGAAATTCTGACCTCCCTGCAACTACTTTGCTCAGGACAGTGTTTTGTTTTTTAAGAAAACAAAAGCAGGATGCTTCTTTAAGACAGTGCAAAAATATTTCAATGGTATCATAAGATTAATAACAATCAGCATGGATCAACCACAGCACGGCCAACAGCATCTCCAAGATCAGAAGCAAATGGACGTGCTGTCCCTTGACCAGCACTCCAGACTGAGGGCTCGCAGAGGGGAGGTGTGTTCCTCTCTCCCAAGCAAGCCACCATCTCTGGGTTCATAGTGAGGAATGGTCTTAGCTACTCCAGGGTAATAAAATGCTACAGAAAGCCTGCAATATTAAATTATCCAATCCTCTGTCAAACACTAACAAAAGAATATTGAAGTGGAAAAAGCACATAGCAGCCATGTGATTTGTAATGGCTCTAACTCTACAATTCTAACGCTGATCCCTTCCCGACCGTGTCGGTCACGGCAGCCCGAGCGTGCCTTACGGAGCTGAGCAGCTTACAGCACCCCCACGGCCATCAGGGACTCACAGCAGCACGTGGGGATTTGTATTCTCCGAGACACACCAGCTAATTACAGCTGCAGCTTGCTCCTGGTGCGCTGCCTTTGCAGCTTTTGGCTACGAGATCTCAGGCCCCACCCCGGGCTTGTGGCCCTGGTCTCGCCTGCGCTCACAGCAGCACACCCATGGACATACATTCATTCGGTGTGCATCCTCAGAGCCATCTGCAACCTCTTCTTTGAGGTGTCTGTTTATCATGTTGGCATAATCTGTGTCAGAAGATCCCCAGGCAGCTCCACAGTACGTGAATTCAATGAGAGATAACTGTGCTTTGTCAAACCCCCCCAAATCATCTCCTCCCAATTTCCACACAGTTGTGTTTGCATCGTAGTGTGATTACGCAGAACCTTTTTAATGCCTGCCAAATTCAGAGGATAAAATCACAGTGCTGCATATCAACAAAACCCAGCAATTCCAGCCTCCAATATAAAATAATTTATATACACAAAGCAGAATTTACATGTTAAATAAGAAGAGATTGTCTCATTCTCTACGGTGTCTTACCCAGCTACTAAAAAATAAATAATTCACATCAGATTGATGGATTTGTTTCCTATACAGCACAGGTGCGCTATCGGAGCTGACAAAGACAACATGAAAAAAACCCTTTTGCAATTAATAAAAGAATTGTTGAACACTTGCACATATTGGCACAAGGCAGAAGAGGAAAGGGAACATTACACAGCTCAGCTCAGGTGCCTTCCTCTGTGGAGCGGGACTCAGATTTCAGCTTCACAAATTCCTTGGCAACTTCATCATTGGTTCTCTGAGAGAGAATCCTCAGGATTGTGAGTCCAGTCTCATCCATGTGAATCCTACGCCCAAGGGGGCACCAGCAAGCACAGCTTCCTTTGTCTGCTATGTCTCTGAGCTGCATCACTGCTATCCCCAGAACCCGGTCCTCCCGGGCAAAGCAGTAATCCTTCACACAGACTTGGAGCTCATAGGCATCGGGGCCATCTTCATTCCCCAGGATGCTGAAAAAGACATACAAGTTCACTTACAGTGTCTGGACTGCAAAAACAAAGGTGCCAGCACCTGACTGGAGGGTTCTGATAAGTCACAGAAAACTCCTTTCTACAGAAAACCCTGGTCAGAAAGAGAGAAGTAAAATCTGCAGCATGTGGGCATTTTTGCCAATTTATAGCAGCTAAAGAAAACCTGGTTACTGAAGAAATGAAAACAAGCAACCCCTTTCAAGCTGCATTTGCAACTTGTGTGTATTTGTGTGTGTGTTAAACTGTGAAATGAGAGGAGGGGGAAACATTAAAGCCATGCTAATAGATTTTCAACTCATGACTTTAAACATTTCTGCTTCTGCTAAGTGTGGCTTCATTTCAGAATTACTATTTTAATTAGATGAAGTCTTTGTTAAAGATTCAGGACCTTCCATTAATGTGAAAGCTAATAAAAATAAATCCCCAACCCTTCTGATGTTTCTAAAATTAAGAGAATAAAAGGAACAAAATCTATTCACTGAGAGGAAGCCTGCCTTTCCTCAGACAATAGAACAATTATATGAACACTCCCTTCTCCCTGAGACATTTACAGCCTTCTGCTGGTCAGTTCTCCTCATCTCATTTTTATATGTACAGCTGAGAGTGCCCAAGCCTGCAGCTCCCTCTGTTAAGCCTCCCAAGAAGGAATATATCCTTGTAATAATGAAAGAAAATGAAATAAGAAGAGATCAATACTCGATGCAGAGAAACACAGCAATTTTAGCAGTGCAACTTGGTATCAGTTGCAAGGGCTGTATCCTTGGAAACGAGTTCCGAAAGCATGTCCCACAGGTCAAATCGGGATAAAAACACACATTAAGATTAAGAAATAAATAAAAATGAACTTTTAGCCTCAACTCTTCCAATAAAAAATACGAAGTTCATTAAAATGACAGAGCACAGTAAAATGTGCTCATAGGACACACAGAGCATTTCAGAAGGTAGCCAAAGGACACTGCTGGTAGAGAGCAAACCTCTGCATCCCACCTGCAGCAAAAGCTACCATAATCCAGCTTTTCTGCCCAGACACCAGAGACAGTACCAAGCTACTGGTTCATGTACGCTTCTTGGCTCTGAGCAGGCTGTCTGGGGACTCTGGAAAACCCTATCTGTCCCCCTGCATCTGCATTTGCCATGCCAGATCCTCAGGATATTTTTCACACTTACAAATGAAAGGTTTCATTGTACTTTGGAGCCCAGTTGTTGCTCTTTGACTTGGTTGTGAACTTCCTCTTCTTGTCACTCTGGTGGGGCCCAATCATGGTGATTTCAACAAATGGACGGAACATGCCAGATGTCTGCCACTTCAGGTCGTTGGCTGCCACAACTGGAAAAGAGAGTCACAACCTGGTTTACAGCAAATACTCATTTGTACTCATTGCTCTGGACGTCCTTCAGTTCTGCCCTGCTTTCAATTTCTTGTTTCTAACTCAAAACATCACAGTATCACAGCACACATGGGCAGGACCACTTTGTAATGCAGGAATATGCTTTTTTATCTAGTTTAAGTTCTGTGAAGGGAGTTTAAAGTTTGGGACAGTATGTAACTTCTGCCATGATTGTCTAGAAATAAGCCCAAGAAAAGCCATTTTTGCTGCTCTGGGCAGGCTGCCCTGACAATTCCATGCTGATATGACCATTGTGTGTCGGGTAAGAAAAAAAAGGGGCATTTTGGAGGCCAATGTTAAAGTCTCTGTTGAAAAGGAAAGTGGGACTGCAGGTAAGACAAACAAAACCCATGAGCTGCAGGTGGTACCAGGATCCACAACTATTAGCTTTTAATTCTCATTCTATCTCAGGTCACTCCAGGGAACAGACTGAAGCAAAGGAAATAGCTCTGAAAATCAGCTTTTGCACTTCAGTGTAAAAGAAGAGAGGCCTGAAGAACTGTTCATATAAATCTTCAGAGGAAATTGAAGTAGTTAAGTATGCTGTATTCAAGCAAAGGAGATGGAGGAAAAGGAAGCCTGGAATGAATCACGGCTTTGGTTATTTCCAGAGAGACTGTTCAGGAGCCAGGGTGGCCTTCAGGATGGGGGAGAGAAGCATCTGAACTCTCACTGGCTCTGTAATCTCTGGGTGTACACTGAGCAGTTTCACAAGATCAGCCTGCCCTGTTCTCTGCAGAACAGACTAAACTGTGGCGCCTGGTGAGAGCCATCATCTGATTTTTGTTTACTTGCATACATCGCTGCCAATAAACAACTGGGCTGTGCACTGCCATGTCCCTGGCTGGACAAGCTCATTTGCTGTTTCTCTGCATGTCCCTGATGTGAAACAGAGAAAACAATTCTGGCCTGAGATCCCATGAGCTAACACAGAAATACCCTGACTGCCAGCTGGAGATTTGCCCTGGCGAGCCTGAGCAGCAGCACGTGCTTTGCCATACCTTTCACCGTGACCTTGTGCTCCCCAGTTCCTGGGTGGGTGTACAGGTCGATCTGGATGGACACTTCTCCCACAGGATCATCCACACCGGAGCCTGTTGGAAGAAAATGGACACACCCCCATGCACACACGGATTACTGGTCTTTGGCACAAGTCTTTATGGTCTCAGGAAGACAATGTGGTGTTTTCACAGCACACCTCTCAGAGCCAGATTTTCAGTCACAGCAATGCAAGATAACATCAGGCTCACATGCCCAACACACATAAACACCAACACTTCTTCCACTCCACCAAAGATTGCATCCTATTGAGAACACCAGTGAAGATTTTTGAAGAATTTGAAATGTCTAATACTCAACAGCAGACCTTCACAAGGAGCAAGGATTTTTTTAGAGGTTCCTGCCAAGCTACTGTGTATACATGCAGGCATTCCAGTGCTGGGCATTGGCATTCCTGTCTGCTCAGGGAAGAAGGGAGGACAAAAAAACTCAAGAACAAACGAAAAAGGAGGAGAGGACATCACACAACAGAGGAAATGTAGGGAAAAAAAAAAAATATATATATATATATATATATAGGTATTAGTGATATGCACAGAGCCACAGTGCAGTCTCACCCTCCAAGAACCTTTCTGCATGTTGTACATCACCTAAAAGTTGTCATCCTGACTGTTTATCTGGTTCCCTTTGGAGGATGATGACAATCCCATTTTTGTTGTGCACCAAAAATGATGAGAGAGAAGCATTCACAATTTGCATTCTTATTTCCCTTTATCAATTAACAAGGTGCAGCTTCAGAAGGAAAAGATACCATGCTCGTAAAAGAGGGAGATCTCATGAACCTTACAATTAATATATTATGATTTTTTTCAACTTTTCAACTTTTAATCATAATTATCATCATCATGTAATATGTGGAAATGACATTTTTCTGGGTAATAAAATTAAGATGTCATGTAAATTACAGAAAACGACTACTTTGCAAAATGAAAATCAAGTTTCGATAAGAGAGTGAGATTGATTTGACTTTCTCTTTGATAACTGCCTGACCTCAGTTTGACAATTAGCAATGCTGTTGTAATTGAGATACCTAGAGGGTAATTGAATTCCTATAAATAGCAGTTATTTTGTCAAATTTGAGGTTAAGATACATTACTAAGTGAAAAACTGGTCTGTTTGAAATTCTAGATAAGGAGATTGAAGGATATCATTACACAAGCATTTTGATGAGACTGATCTAACTTGTCAACTTTCACAAGAATGGTCTGCAGGCAGCAAAAACACTAATTTAAAAACCAAGAGGTTAAATGCCAACCTGTGCAATTCTCTGAGGAAAATTACATGCCACAGAACTAACTGTAGGCTGTGAAAGTCACATTAATATACCAGCAGAAGTATCCGACAAACTAAAATAGAACCTCAAATCATTACCTCAGGGTAAGGATCTCATTCTTCACCTGAGTACATTAAACAATCTTTAGGCTGCAACAAATATGGTATTGAATGTACTGTTTCCTCCCCGATTAGATGGGCAATACTGCTTTTTTTTTTTTTTTTTTTTTTCCCCTGTATATGAGCACAGAGCTTTAAAACTGGTAGGCTTAATTATTGACCTGATCCATCTGATGGTGTGGGTTTGTCACACCGTTGTAATTTTCCACAGGAACAGGCAGAATTACCAACAGTATGTAATGGCCACATCCACAACAACCACCAAACATTCAGGCCTTTATTGATCTTTACTGTAGGTTTAGTAGGTTATAAAAGAAAAGCTGATGCCTCAGAAGAATGAGAGCAGAATCATCCCATTATCTTTGAAGAAGACAAAACTCATATTACAGTTTCTTTTCCCTACCTTTATTCTTGTCTTTTCATATAAAAATCTTGTTCTATGAACTGAATTTTTCAGAGACAAAAAACTACTTTGAAGATGGCCAACAAAAAATTTTCTGAGCATGTACAGCTGTGTGCATACACATACTTGTACATTTAGTGACAAGCAGATTTAGTTCTTGACATGAAAGTCTCATTGGTATTGCAATGCTGAAGGGTGAAACTACAGAACTGAGCTCGTGCAATGGGTTATATATGTGTTTCACCTGAGATAATAAAAAGACTTTGGACAGCAAAAAATAAATTAAAAGATGAAACACAGCAAGACTTAATATTTAGGGGTCTCTTGGGCATCCAGACCTTTAGATACCTTCAACAGATAACCCTTCAAGCCAGATGGTTCAAGCTTGGCCATGACCTTGAGTGCATATCCAACATTCCCATGTATTACAGTAGCCCTTCTCAGCAGACCACATGCATGCAAGCCCAGGACTTGAAAACACACACCCCACGGTAAAGGGTAGCAAAACAAGTCTGCAGCACTGCCCAAACACCAGGTGATTTTCAGGACAGCTTTCACATCCCATGAATAAATCTCAAGCTTGGGAACAGGCTCTCAGGCAAGGTACAGACTTCTAAACAACACAACCTGTGGCTCAGTCTGTGGGATGCAAGCATTCAGTGGAAGCTCACTTCTACAAGGAAACTACAAGGAACAGGACTCTGGAAAAGGTTTCTGAGCATGGGCAAGATGACTTCAAAAGCAAGGCAGTTGGGTAATGTTGTTATGGTAACAACATTCATCTTGAACATACCCTTATCAGGAAGAATGTCCTCATTAGCGGTAAACCTTATACCTTTCCCATCATGCACTGAGACATGAATTCAAAAGGCAAGAAAGCAAGCAGGATAAAGAGAGAGAGTATGAATTACAACACAATTAGCAATGTCACTTAAACACAAGGCAAATATACTAGCTCTTAACAGACAAAATATTCTCCTAGATCTTCCGCTCCAGGATTTGGAGAGAAAGGCTGTCTGAAAGTAAGGCATAGTCTGGGTTAAAAGAGAACAGAATTTGTGCTAGAAAAACTAGAGCTCTGATCCAAATATGCAGAGCCAACATTGAGCAGCACAGTACCATAGAAGCCTAGTCAGTAATAAAAGGAAAGCAATAGCTACCTCACAAACTGGAAGGTGCAACCACTGAGCAGAGAAGTAAGAGAATCAAACAGCATTTAAATCATACTGCATGGAGCCATGTCATCCCATGAGCTTGTGACACTTATGCAAAGGGAACCCTCAGTCACACAGCTCCAGTAAGCAGGTATCAGCTGTAAATAGTGGTGCAGTCCCTTCTGTCCCTCCAACCCGTGTGCAGCTCTCCAGACCCAGCTGTGGTTAATGACAAGGGTAAGCAAGTAAAGTCCTTCTTTAGCCCCAGACCTGGGAGGGAATCACAGAATATGCAGAGTTGGAAGTGACCCACAAGAGTCATTGAGTCCAGCTCCTCACCCTGCACAGGATCATCCTAAGAGTCACAACTTCTACCTGAGAGCATTGTCCAAACATTTACTGAACTCAGGCTTGGTGCTGTGACCACTTACCTGAGGAGACTGTTGCAGTGCCCAACCACCCTCTGGGTGAAGAACCTTTTCCTGATAAAACCTCTGATAAAACCTAAACCTCTCCTGACACAACTTCAGGCTGTTGCCTCAAGTCCTGTCACTGGTCAGCACAGAGAAGAGATCAGAGTCATGCCTTTCTCAGAGATATCCCAGCACTGATTCTGTAGATATTAGGTGGCATAGCTCAAATCTTTATTCCCCACACAGGGTCCAAAGTTCTCAAGCCTATTAACGTATAAGATAATGATTTGGACCAGTGGCCTAGGATGCCCAGCACTTGTTCCCTACAGTTCCTTAGAGTAAGTCACAAAGAAATGTCATCAGTCAGCTTTGAGATTTAATTGACGATCTTGTAACATGTGCATATGATGCCCTGAAGCCAGAGCTTCATTCTTTCTAAGCTTCTTAAAAAATACATAAATACCCATGCACCCATTTCTGTGCCAACCCTGTATATTCCTGCTTCTGAGCAGTAATGATAATCTCCCCATTATCTTTGTGTTGCTGCCAAATACTTGCCCCCGGTGAGGTTTAACAGTCAAATAATGCATTGCATGAAGCTACTTTCTCATATCAATTTCGAATTTGTCACTTTTGTGACTTCAATGGAGCACTTTTCTTTCTCTAATTTCAAGTACTCCTAACTGTAGTATGGACTACTGCACTTTTTTACCTTAGCTCAGCATGAAAATTTAACAGTATCCACATTAAAAAATTGCTTCAATTAATTCATAGTTTGAATATATAATGGGAAATATGTGCACAGGAAAGCACAGATTGCAAGCCCTCAAGTGTGCACTCAAGTTCACCATCAAAATGTGGATTGTGTAAGTGATGGCAACAGCCAGGTTCCTGGAGTGGATGTAGTAGTCTTTGACCTGTCTGGCCACTGGATGTCATCGTTGCTCTGCTGGGACACAGCTACAGGACCATTCTCCCAAAGGTAAGGATATTTTATTTAATTTCAGTGTTTTAATGCAGTATGTTTCAACATGATGAAGACTACACTGTGCTGCTATAAGCAGAGATCATAGAATCACAGAGCCATTGTGCCTGGAAGAGACCTGCAAAGTCATCTAGTTGAGCTGTTAATCCAGCACCACCAAAATCAACCCTAAACTATGTCCCCAAATGCCATACTCAGACATGTCTTGAACACTTCTAGAGATTCTAGAGATTGTAGACCTCTTCACCACCTCCCTGGGCAACTTATTCAAATGTCTAGCCACCTTTTCAATGAAAAAATAAATTCTAGTATCTAACCCGAACCTCCCCTGGAACAACTTCAGGCCATTTCCTCTCATCCTTTCTCTTGAGACATGGCAATAAATACCAACTTAACCCTCACAGCCTCCTTTCAGGTAGTTTCAGGTCCCCTCTGAGTATCCTCTTCTGATGATAAAACCCACCAAAAAAAATCAAACTTTCCTCTTTAGAAACAAGCCCTGATTTGCTCACAAAATCTCTGAACTCTATACTGCTAGGGGAATGCCAGTATCAAGCAGCCTCATTTGCATAGAAGGGAAAGTATGTGAGCTAGGGAGTGCTTCCCCCTTGATCCTGGGCTCAGTGTGATGACATGCTGGCATAGTCTGGGGGTTGTCAGCTCTCTCAGGCTTGGAAGGATTGAAAGAAAAAGGACCCCATGCAAAAAGACGTGCCATGGAGTTGTATGACTTTGCTGCTGGGATGAAGTAGCTTAATGCAAGGCTTTTAATCAAACAGCCTGAAAACACAAAATTACCAGTTTTTGTTTAGACCCGACCCTTAGTAGCATCTGTCTCCTCTAACTGAGAATAGTGACATTCACAGTCAGCCAGTGAAGGTTCTTGACTACAGACCAAATTATTCTGTACAATCACATGGAGATGTTCACATGAAAGCAATGAAATTAACTGTTTACCCGTCCAAATTCAATGAAACAGCACCACTAAGCCATAAGGCTTCTCAGAGAGTCACCAAACAGTTTGGTGACCCATCCCAGCAGCTTATTAATATGTTGTGATGATCTGTAATCATCTAGCTCCCACATACCCTGTACTGGCTACAGACAAAACAGTGCATTTGTTGCTCTCCTGTGAGACTTCTCCCTTTACAGGCAGCCTGTAGCTCCGTGACTCATCACACTGCTGTCAGCCTTAGTCAGGGCCACACAGGCTGTGCCAGCAGCTGGCCTGTGACACAGGCCTGTGACAAACTGACTGGTTTCTGCAGGGATGTCTTGCTGAAATGCTGCCTCACACCACCGTGCAAGCCTCAGTACAGTAACTTCAAATTTCGCTTAAGCCACCCACCCACATTAATTCATGAAACGTGACTGTTAAGTGAGGATTGCAGAGAAAAAAAAGACCACAAACACCCCAGGCCTTATGTTTCACATATTTCTGCTCTCTCCAAATGTAGTCATGGAGTGGCAAATAACCCCCTTTCCCTCTTTCCCAGTTTCAAAAGCTCCAAACTGTCACACTTTCAGAAATGTTACTGCCAACAGCATCTACAAACTGGCAGTACAAGGGAGAGAAATTATGAACAGAACCAAGAGCTCCATTGAACTCTGCCAACACAAAAGAGTCTTACCCTGAGCAGTCTGAGACTGGACAAATGTTTTGATGAGAGTGTCCGTGGTCTGAGTGTAGAGGGAGAGAGCATATCGAAGTGACTGTAGGTCTGGACTCTTCTCCAAGAAGGTTTTTTTCAGACCATTCCCACCAGCATGGAAATATTGCTAAGAGAAACAGGAAAGGTACTGAGCAGAATTGAAACCAGCAACCAACATGTACGTGCAGCTGTGTGTATGGATAGGAAACAGCTGGAAAAAATCACAGAACAGCTTCTGTACTGGAAACCCAGCTCTTAGACCAGCTGGTACCAACTGCTTATGGCATTCCTCTTCCAAAGCACTTAAATATGAATATGCTGACTCCCAGCAGCCAGTCCCCTGAACCTCTTCAGGTGTACACAAACATGGCAGTATTCACTCAGAGCCTTTATCACTGTGACAGCAGGGACAGAAATGGAATCACTTACTTTGATTGTATCCAGTGCCAGATCCAGAACAGCACATTGCTTTGGAGTGAGGCTCCTGGTTTCTTCTCTCACCATATGATCCTGCAAACAACCATTGTATTTGACATGAGTGTGCTATCACAGGCTAAAGGAAAAGGAGTGCCCAGTATCACCACTTTCTCCAGATTCATGCTGTATCTATGTGGTGGCAGCATTAATTCAGCTGTTCAAGGAATGTTTAATGGAGTCTCTCAGAGTTGTTTATTACAGCTTAACTTGGAAATAAAGGAATTTTCTCTCTTTCTTGCAGGCACAGAAGACGTAAATAAGGAAAGAACTGGACAAAGGTAAGTGACAATTTAAAATCACAGTTTGTGTCTCAAGAAAACCTAAACAGGAGCCTGCCTGCCACCATCATTCTAGAAAAGTCACAACAAAACTCCCCAGATACCACCTAAATCAAGGAATTCTGAGAACTAGGCATTAGTCAAAGTTGTTATATGTCTGTCATTTGTGGATTTTTTTAACTTTTCCAACTACAGAGGTCACTAATTCATTCTGTCATTTTTGGAAAAGAAGAAAAAATTAAAGAAAATAGGTTTGCTAAAAGAAGACATTATTTCCATTAAGACCCACCAACTCTGACAGCAAAAAGCCAGTAACCACTTGGGAAAGAATTCCCTTTTCTGCAGTGGAAGCACATTCGTGTTAGACTCCTGGCTGACTACAAGGATGTGCCATCCTCTGGCATTTCACTAAGCTGTTTCTCTCAGATGCTTAGTCTAGGTCTCAGGGGAAAACAGCATATTTTAGGAAGTCAAAGCTTTGCACAAACCCATATTCTAACTGATCAGCTGGAGGGTCAGGCCAGTTGACTTCAAGTTGGGTTCTAAAATATTCATTAAAAAGATGCATGTAAATCAGGCAAAGACTCTTTTTCCCTACTTTAAATATGTCACAGGCCTCCTAGACACTTTCCAGGAGACGTATCTGCTCAACTGCTTCTGTGTAAAGCACGTATAGTGTGTGGCATCATGTGTGTGTTTCACAGGACAGACCTGCTGGCTATCTTGCAGCTTGCTGATTCTTCAAACTGCCTGGTGCTGTTTTCATTATCCACTGCAATCCATCTCTGCCTGATGGAGACAGGGCTCTCTGCAGTCTAGGGGCAGCCACAAGGCATTTGCCACACTTCTCACAGACATCTGGCTATCAACTTTACACAGTGAAGCCTTGGACTGCAGAGAAGATGCCTCTCAAGTTGTCAGTTTCTCAGACAAGATCACACCTTGCTTTCTTGACTAGCAGAGATGTGCCTCAATGTGCATCTTCCCCCCCACAGGATGTCCCTGGTCTGGGGACTGTGTGCAGGGGCATGGTACTCAGTGAGCTGCAGTGTGCCTTCTGCTGTGATACGCTGTCCTGAGGGGAGCAATAGCTCTCCCCCTTCTTCTGTGTGAGCCTGGGGTAATTCAATTGAAGATGATGTGGCTTCACACTTCAGTACACAGATATGTCAGTACACAGAGGGTAAAGTGTTCTTTTCTCTGTCTGACAGTCAAATTAAGTGCAAAAATCAGCCAGAGCCCAAGGCCACATTCATGGGAGAGGCCAGTTTAGTCAGGGTAGCTGTGTTCCCAAGTCAGAGCTACTTTCACATCTGCTAAAATGACTTTCTAGGCCTTCCTGCCAGATTGCCCCAACTGCTACAGAAACCAGGTGGTCAGCATTTTTCTCTCAAACACCTACAGAGCTCATTCAGCCCCACTGAGCACCCAGTCCACCCATGTCCATGCTGTCAATGCACAGCAACACATCACTGCTTTCTCTGAGTTTCCCAGTGTCATTTTCTTCAACACATTATGTAAAAATAACCCAGAGACTGGACTGGTAATATTTGCACCTACTCAGAGAAGAGCCCACGACTGTCATTCCTGTGCATACCTGCCCTCTGCAAATCCCACACTGCTCCTATAAAGAACTGTGCACTGTGCTACCTTCCACCTCCCAGGAGCAAGAAACAAGTATTTACATCAAATAATTATGCAAGTTCAAGCAGAAGAAGTAAAAAAAAAACCAACCCCAAACAACCCAACAAACTTTTCCTGATCTCTCAGACTCATCCTTGTATTCTCCACAGGTATTTTCAGAAGAAACTCTGCAGTCAGAGCCTGGCTGTTTATCCTGAGGGCAGCACAAGGGAGAAGAGGCAGCTGCTCCCTGCTCCAGTTGCTGGCTATTAAGCAAACTGAGCAGAAAGAGTTTGATAATAAGTGGGAGGCAGATATGTGGCACCAAGAAGCCAGGTTTATGGTTGGCTTTCTGAGCATTTTAAAATACACTGTGAAATTGATTTGTCATCAGGACGAGAGCCTGTGCTTGTCAGGTCTGTCAGTCTCAGTTTTCAGCTGAGTTATCTGATTCACTAGGGCTCTGTTCTCCCTGTTCTATTTAAGACCAATAAAGCTTAAAATCCATCCCATAGTTTTCCCAGGCTTTTAGTGGAACTGAAAAATGCAGAGGAGGGGGGGTCTGAAGAACCATGCCTTCCCTGTTAGCTTGTATGTGCCTGCAAAAACAAAAGGAAAAAAAATACAACATCTACAATTCTTACATGGACTCTTAAAATACTCCCATTCTACTGAAAGTTTTTGGACACAGTATCATTTCCCTTATGGCCTCCAAAATTCAGGTGCTTTCACACTTGAGCACGACTCTCTTGCCACATATAAAACCCTGTGTACCTGTACTCCTGCAGTTCTATATGCAAATAAAAGTTTGAACACATACCAGGGCTTGCTTGATTTACATGATTACATGCATTTCTAAAAATGCAGTCCAGAGTCACCCAAAGTTAAGCTTTACAGTAACTGAACTGAAGACGGGCTGCTGCTGAGGGATGGCCTTCACTGTCCAGTGCAAATGGAAACCAGCAAAGCTTCCAAACCACTCCTGGCAAAAGGCGCCCTGTATATGCTTAGAAATTCCAGTAATGAGAAAATATGGAACAAGCAAAAAATAACAGTGAATTTCAGTTGCCATGTCCAAGGACACACACAAACCACAGGAACTCACAGACTGTCCTTGTGACCTAGGGGAAGAAACAGCAAATTCAGAGCTCTGCCCTCAGACGCCAGGATGAAATGGCAGAGATGGTTTATTTTCTGCAACATGATGAGTCCTTGCTGATGCTTTTGCAAAAGAAAGGGAAAACTCAGGAAACAGGAGTCACATTTGGATGCTGTGGCTCAGCTGCCACTCTCCCAGGCTGACTACAAAGCTCCTTCTCCCCATTTTTCCCATGGAAGCAACACAAAACATTGCAAGCACAGGAAGCAGGGAAAGAAACACAATCCTCATGAGCCACCATGTCACCAGGGATGACAGCCTGCCCGTGGGAGTGCATGAGGCCATCACTCAGCACAAGTGACAGCTATTCCCCTGGGGAGCCACACTTGGAGGTTTATACTAGGTGACTATTAACTGCTATGTACCAGCCTCAAAATGTAGCTGGAGAACAGGTGCACATCTAAGGACACACCTGCATGCCCTGATCACTTGCTAGAACTGCTGATAAACACTGCCTTAAATGAGCTGGCCACATAAATATGTATGGAAAATGTATCTGAGGCAAGGGACATAGGTTTATGAAGACAGTTGCATTAGTGTGTGAGACAAAACCAGAAAACTGGAAGGGACAAATTCCTTTTGAAACTGCAATAATCACTTAGGAGAAAGTCCTTGGCACTGAGAAAATCTCCCTGATCATGCTCTGACACAGAATTCAGGTCCAGCTCCATCTCTCTCACAGCAGACTGTGCACTGTGACACTTCAGATTTAGACCTCCTTCTCTTGCACAACACCAGTGCAGCACAAGTGCAACCACAGCACACAGTGCAAGCTGAGTGCTTTAAGGCGTCACTATTTTCATACCGTTCTTGTCGTGATCACTGAATTAGTGCTTGATTCGCTTATGATGAGGTGGTGTGCACTTCATAATGCTCATGTCATGCACTGTCACGTCATGCACTGTCAAAACACATCAACAGAGCCTTCTTGCTAAATGCCAGCTTGCCTGTGACAGGAGCCCACGCAGAAGGAATTTACAGACACAGGCTCTCTTCCATAAGCAACAGCTATTTTTGTAACAGTCCATGTAATTCATCCACAGCTAACAGAAGTGTCTTTCCAACCATTAGGAACTCCCTTTTATAAATGGGGATACGGAGGAGCTGGCCAGATATTGAGAAATCTATTTTGTTTCATTGTAAATCAATGTACCAGACTTACCACCACGTATACAGAAGAGAAAAACTACTTTGATGATTAAACACACAGTAAGATTTAATGTTAAGCACTATGCTAATGTTAGTAGAATGCATTTTTAAGCACATTTAAGGCATTTAAAGGCATTTCTCTACAGCTGCATTCAGCAACAAACCACTGGAAGCACAAGACATGCTATGCACTACCACACTTCCATGCTTACACACAGGGACATTAACACAAGCCATGCAGGACAATACCTTCAACTTTGACAAGTGTCCCAGTTCCTTAGCAGCACTGAAAATCAACTGTGTGCCCTATGGTTGCAGAAGTTAGAAAAGAAAGGAGGGGGGGGAAAAAAAGATTATAAACAAGCTTCACATATTTGCCCTTTAAGCAAGTCAAGTTAGTTCACAGCAACTTTACATATCCACCCCAAGGCCAGGTGGAACAACTTGACTCCTTGCCAATTTATTACCTAGTACAAACCTGGCATTTCTGTGGATACCACAGCAAGAGCTATTTCAGAGCACAATGTCTTGTGCTAACCAGCTCACCCTTGCTTACAGCAGCCACTCACTTATACAGGATGAATCTTAAAATGGATTGCACAGGGTTGGGGTGAAGGCCATCTCCAAACACTCCTTTAGATTTCACATCTAAATCCACATGAAGACTGCAAAGACTGGCCGCAGCAAAAGAGCACACAACTCGAAGATGATGAGAATCCATCTATAGAGGTATGGCCCAGTCATCATGGCTTGGCTAAGCACAGATCAGATCATAAACAAAACTAGACCTCAGCTGTTTAGGGGTGAGAGATTGCCAAAGTTTAGTGAACACTACAGAATCACCTTCAAATGTCCTAGAGCTTGGCCAATGGCTCTCATTCCCTTACTGTGACCTGTTGAAGCTGTATAACCAATGAAGAAACATAAAGGGAAGATGAACCCCAGTGACAGGAAATCTTGCTTCAAGGCACTTCAGTACTCTCACTGTAAAAAATGTTTTCCTTTTATCTAACCTAAACCTACCCTCTTCTGATTTAAAAAAAACTACGTACCTACATACCAACTGGTTATTTAGGCATTTGGAAAATAAATGTTAGCACATAAAATATGTTTCAACTAGGTCAGATTGCTCAGAGCCCCATCTAACTTGGCTTTGAATGTTCCTAGGGATGGAGCATCCTGTATGAGAACTACTGGTTGCAAGAACTAAAGGTGTCCAGTAAATCCCATTCTCCTTCCCTCTCCATTACTATCCTTTCTTATCTTAACAGTCTTTAACCCTCTCACTTAACCACAACAACCTTGACCATGCCCACCCCAAAATACCTCAAACTCTAATGATGCAAGATGTAAACCCAGAATTATTATACTGCCCCTGCCAGTGTCCCTCAGGTTTCATTTGCTGCCTTCCCTGGTATTTGTTCACTGCCCTTTAGGTCAGTACTCTATGGAATAAGAACTATAGCACACAGGGATTTGCAGAGAAGACCCTGGGAACTAGCTACTACTGCAAAGATCACTGGTGATTTTCTTTTTCTTTTTTTTTTTTTTTTTTTTAAAGGATTACAATGAACATCAGCTCCTCTAAAAGTTCCCCTCAGCAAAAAGTCTCTATATCTGTTGCCTAGGGTAGCAGAAGAAAAACAGGCAGCTAAGAGATATAACACTGGAAAATTTGAGACTTGCTCTAGGGCAACTTGACACCCTCTGCCCATTAAAACAGCAGCCCAGACTGAATTTTTAAGATGAAGAGGGCTTTTCTTTCGTTTTTCCAGCTTTGGAAATTTCTTCAAGCTGAAAGACTCTACAACTGAAACCACAGATCACCTCTTGATTTGCTCTACTTGTAACCACCAGCTAACCGTCACTGTTTCTCAGCCTTTTATGTTTGTTGAATACAAACTGACACAGAATGAACATTATTGATTTTGTAGCTAAACAGAAACCCTTGATAAATGATTAAATTCACAACTTTTGGCAGAGGTGGAAGGGAAAGTGCAGGAAAGCACAATGAATCTACAAAGGAAAGTTCCTGAAATGAGACTGAGAGCTTGTTTTCTGTCAGTGTCCAATGGGTAGTGTTGAAGAGTACAGCTCTCCAATCTGAAAGAGCACACATTTCCATGTATTTCCACGAAAGCAGGGCTGAACATGACTGCACACCAGCAGCAACAGAGAGATTTCACATGTGAAATAACTGACCAGAATACAGGGTTTCACCAGCTTCTGCTGGTGAAAAAACAGATGTGCCTGCTGTTCTGTACAATTTGCCATGAAATTCTTTTGACTTACAGGTCTTAAAATTTAAAGATTTTGAATCCATTGACCAAGCAGGAAACAAAAACCAAAACATTTTTATATCTGGAATTTTGAAAAAGGGAATAGTCTCAAAACACAGTAACATCAACCTTTCTTAATTCAGTATTTTCAGCATTCACTGGACACTTTTTTTAATATACATTTGAACAGCAACATTGACCAGCCCAGGCACATAGTCTTGCTGCCTCATGCTTCTAAGGAGGGCAGGTCAGTAACGCTGAGCAAAAGCCAGTGAGTGGATATGCTTCATGGAACAAAGCTGTTCAGATAACTCCCAGTTCTTGCACGCTAAGAAAATCCTCGTCAATCAGTGACAATCTCTGCCAACTCGTCTGCAAGGAGAAATTACTTTGCTGTTACACTGAGTTTGTCATCAATGCTGGTAGCATCTAATGAAAATTTGGACAGCTCCTTCCTCTGCCAAATGGCATTCTTGTAAACAAGATGCCATACTCCTCAGGAAAGTTATTTATGCATGGAAAACGTACCAGAAAGCTCTACAGACTGCACTTTTTCCAGTTGTGCCAGAGAGTGAGAACAACTGAACTTAAATTATCAGGTAGCTTTGAGAAAAGCTGCCCACAAAGGAATTGATTAAAATGTCAAGGATAGAATATGAGGACAAATTAAATCCTTATCATGAATCATGCCTAGCCCTGCAGCAAACACAGCTGGAAAGGGGGTGGACCTTTATGCTGTTTTTTCTGGCTCTTCTGTAATGTTAGTTGTACTTTCCTAAACACCTCAGAAACAAGAAACACACCTATAGACCACAACAGAGATTTTAAATTCCTTGTTAATGATCTGATGCTTTTTTGTCCCTTCAGTGAAAGCATGTAGAGAAGGATCATCAGCTGAGTGAAGTCTAATTGCTGGAAGCCAGCAGAAGTGCATTGATTTATACTCCAAGTGACTCAAACCCTTAAAACTTAACTGTCCTACTGCTCAGCTGACAAAGTTAGGGAACAAAAGCCTACTGCAAGTTTTTTTGATTCCAATCCTTTTTTGGAAACCATATTATATGTGATGCTTATTTTTCTGAGACGTAACAGTGAAAGGAAGTTTCATCTCATTTATTTCCCATATTTTTTTAATTCCTATGTTCAACAAAAATGAGATCTGACAGTTTAACAGCATTTAAGTTCGTTTTAAAAACTCTATTGTATCTGGCAATTTTTGTTAGCACACATGAAGATAAAACTATTTTTAGTTGTTGTGGTGTATTGAACTACAAAAATTGACAAAATAAGCTTAAAAGTGGGGATGAAAAGACGAAAATAATTACCTGTCAGTACAAAGAACTGGGGACATATGCAGTTCATCATAATTTTATTAAAGGCTAAGAAAGCTTTTTCTCTTCATCACAGGGGCAGCCTTGAACTCTTCTGCTCCAAGCTAGCACAAGGGAGAGGATTCATGTAAACTAACAGAAGTTAAGAAAGGTTTCAGAAAACCTTTTAAAGCCACAATCTACTCCACCACAGAGTAGCTCTGGAACAGCTCAGGCATATGAGCCTGAAAAAACAGCCTGAAAGTCAAATGCAAATTCTGTCCTCAGCTTAAAGAAAATCTAGTTCTTATCCTGGACCATGGTCTCATTTAGTCTAGTTTCTACTTGTCACTAGTCTGAAAAGCAGAAAAAAGCATAGCAGGAGCAAACACAAACAGAGCCTCATGTGAATGGCTACAGTGTACTGTGTGAAATAAATAAAGGAGAGGCTCCCGAGGAATCCCGGGTGTAAACTAAGCACTTCTTCTCTCACCTGACTTATCACCAGTGGCATGGTACAGTTTCATTCTAAGCAGTTGAGAAAGAAATGTGTAACTAATCTGTTACTATCACTGAGCACTGTGCACTGAACCCCAAAATATGGATTCCCAGAGTGTATATCCACTCAACCAAGACAGAAGGTGTTTAATTACATGCTGGATCTTAAAATTAGTGAGGTGTGAATTACTTGGTGAATTACTGGAGATCATATTGCTGCTAATTTCAAAGCCACAGGCAGAGTGTGCTCAGAGAAGTTGAAGTCACCCATCTGAAAGGCATGAAGAAGTCTCAGATAAAATGGTCAGAGTGGGAGGTTGTAAAGTTGCCTTGTCTCCATTGGATCTCTCACAGTGCTCACACTTTCTCACCTGAGCCCCATACAGCAGAAACTTCCAGAAGCTAATTTAAGTGAAATTCTTAAGTCTGGAGAGAGGTATTTAAGCACCATACACTGGCAGGGTCATGCAAGTGACAGGTGAGGCAAACAGCAGGGTGACAGGAACCTTCTACCTGAATATGCTTTCTATGACCTATACCAAAAAGACTTCCACAACTCCTGCAGTTTTGCGGAAAGATGAGAAAATATTCCATAAAAGAGATTCTTTTCTACCATGAATATCTCCTGCTTCTTAAGGGCTGCACATGAGTTTTAGGATGAAAATCCCTGTCAGTGGTCCTTCAAACACAGAGAGGGCACCACTAGGGCTTTCAGTTGCTGAGGGCTGGGAGGAAAGTGTGTTACAGTAGCCTGAGGCTATTTGTGTCTGATGGGCTTTCAGAAAACAGAAAAAAAAAAAGAAAAAGAAAAAAAAAAGGCAAGGAAAAAAAATAGCAAACCAAATTAGATAAGAGCAGCTTGGCACAGAAGTAGAAGAGCAAAGAGAAAGTACTGCTTCGGCCCATGTTGGCAGCCCCAAATTTTGCCTTGCCTTGCCCTGCTAGCCCTCACTGCTGGGAATGATGAAAATCTGGTGGTGACAGAATAAATTGCTATGCCCCAGAGAACAGTGGAAGCAGCTCTTCATCCTTGCAGCTCACCTGACCTCACCACCAGTTTCCTGCTCAAGGACTGCAGACAAGGCCATTTTAATCATTGCATTGTTCAAAACTGTCCTTCTGGAAGAGCAACTCAGTTCTACTTTAGACTAGTTCAGCTTCCTTGCTACCATACAACTAATTAGACACCAAAAAATCCAGCTATGAGCATTTTGCATTGTATCAGACAAGAGAGCAGAGACTTCAATTTGCTTCTCAATTTGAAACTGAAATGATGGCAACATGAAACTATGAAAAAATCTTTAAGTGCCTTATAGCAACATCCTGCAGGCTAGAAGAATTGGCTGGTGAGAGTTATTGCATCCTTCATGATACAAGTATTGAATCACTCCCCTACTCTGCCTTTGAAATTCAAAACTAGAAAGTATAAAGCTCAAGCAGCTCCTCCCTAGTTCTCTCTAAGCCCTTGATCTCACTGATTCCATTCCAAATGGGTCATGTTAATGCTGCTCCTACACGGTTTTAGCACCTGTCCCCAAAGACTCCTTTTTAAAAGCAATGCAATTAAGACAAAGAAATTTCATCTTCCTAAATTCATTTTCTTTCTCTTCTTTACAAATCATAAAGGCAAACAGAAATTATTACTCCAAAAGTGAGCTCAGAGAAAGCAGTCATTAACAAATTACACCTCATGCTAATTTCATGGTTGTAGGTACGACAGCGCACTTCATCCCAACAGTTTTATTTAAAATCATCATGATCGAGGCCAGAGACAAGGGCCTTCCCTCTCAGAGTAAGAAACACTTATAGCAAGAGGCAGGTTTGCATCATTTCCCTGGACAATGCAACCCAAGAAGCCCAGTTCAAATATGTGAGGGAACTGCTGGACATTGAAAAACACTCTTGTTCTACCCAATATTGGGAAAAAAGTAAGGCTGCAGAAATGAGTTACAGACTGCAAGTTCACTTTAACGGCAAGATGAAAGGAAGTTCTGGATCATCTGTAAATAATGAGGTTACAGCCCAAACTTCACACTTCCTCCAACTGAGTGTCATCCCCCAGAGCAGCTGGGTATGCATGACTGACATTTAATCAGTTTCTCTGGTTTCTCACAAATGGGGAAGAGTTAATCTTCCATTGTTAAAAGCATCACTACATTCACAACACATATCCATCCAGCATGTCCACACAGCTGAACAATTATACAAAAGACTGCCTTTGAAGAAAAACTATCTGGACTCGCTTCCAACTCCCCAGCATCACAGAGAGAGAAATCCTGCCAGCCAATGCTGATGTTAAAGCCTTCTGCACGGGGTAAAATGGGGGATGGATGATTAAAAATCAAGCTCAAATCAACCACATTTATATAGAGAGACACTCTGGCTAATAGATGACTCAGCAAAAGTAGCTACAAGTCATGACCTAAGGCCATGAAGACTAACTGTTCCATAATTCCCACACACACAGACATCTCTCCTTAGAGGATTGCCCAACACTAATCAGTGCAAACTGATACACTGGACAGAAACTCCTTTTGGATCATGGATTCTGAATTGTGTTTTTTTTTCTAGAGCATACTCTATACCTTGCAACCCTACCATAAATAGAGATGTTTTCTTTCTTTACCAAGTTACAGACGTATTTTTTCATCCTCAGGCAAGCTACATGCAGACAAATTTACCTGGATGGATGACTCACTAGGTCAGGGGTATGAGTTACACAGGCAATGGCAACACTTTCTGGTATGAGTCAGGAAGGATAAAATACTTTACCGTATGGTCTGTAAGAGGAGGCAGCACAATCAGCTTCTCCATGGTGTTCATTACCACCCTCCAGAGCTCTTTCAGCACCCGTTTCAACACTGTCTTTTCACACACAGTCGCAAACAGTGTCAGGCTGCAGGGAGAGAGCAAGAGCTAAGTTCAAAGAGTATAATATGCAATGAAAAAGGAGCTACATATGGAAGATTCAGTGCCCTATCCAAAGCAGCTTGTCATAACAATTGTTTAAGGGTAAAAATCTTTGCTTTTCGAAAACACAGCCTGTTGTCACCCTTGGAGCTCTAGCACTAAAAACATTGGCCAAACCAGATGATTGACATTTCTGATGTCAATAATTTCTGTTTACTAACCTGGGGATTGAAGGTGTTACTTGGTGATAGGCGGTTTGGAATAATATATATAATCCAAGTAAGAGCAGGTACCATTGAAAAGGATTCCTTTAAGAAGATGTATTTGGTTTACAGAGTATATAAAAAAAAAAATTATTAATATAGAATAGTTTTTAAGCTTCAAGGGATTACTATACTATAGTAATATACTATATATGATTTTTGATGAATACTTAAATTAATACTTCCCAGAGTGTTCTGCAGAAATTCCTGCACAGCTTCTGAAAGCTGCTGAAGTACCTAAATCTTTCACCTCTAAAACCACCCCGAAATATTTATCAGACAACTCCATATTTTGTTGTGACTGCATTCACCAATCACCTGCCATGTGTTTATCTGCTCTAACACAAGGAGCTTTATTTCCCTAGGTTTTTTTTATTTATTATTCTACAGGTTATAAAAAAGGGCAAAAAGTGCTAGAATCTTCTTTGAAACATTGGCTGAACTTCAGCATCCACTGTGAGAGCTACAGAACAGGAACTCTGTGGCCAGTAGCACTCAGACAGCTGATTCTTTATTGTGTAACATCTCCCAACTTCCCTTTCTCTCACAGCTGGTTAAACAGTAAATGAACAAAACCAAACAAGGACGGAACTGACATGGGTGGGTGGGATGCAGGAGGCATTAGAAAAATACACTCCTTCTGTCAAGGAGGGAAGAAAATAATTCAAGCGTGGATTATCATAATCAAAGTTACACATCCACAGCTGGATGGCAAGCCTGTAGCATACCACACTCCCAGTGGTACAAAGGAATATGGCTTTTACCAGACTCATGAAGGCATGCATGGAAAACGATCAAATGCGAAGGCTGCTAGATGTAATGACTGCTGCAGAGATGACTTAGTACATGGTGACCCAAAAGAAAGATGGGATAATCAACACTAAGAGCAACCAAACCCCCTATATTTTAAACTTGTAAAGCTTCCCATCTCTTGCAGCATTTATTATGAAAATTGCTGGCCATCTCTTACTAAATGAAGAACTGATGTGCATCAGCATTAACTTGCAGAAAGATTAAAAACTATTTCTCTTTGCAGTTCAAGACTTGGCTTGAACATTTAACTGTCATTGTCCAGCTGAAATATGCTGCATGTTATTAATGCAACAGTTAATTAAAGGAATGGATCAATCATGTGCATGTCCCATGGTTCAGATGCTTATTTGCTAGTCAGAACAGCAGCACATAGGACTAGAACACACCTATGACATGACTGTGATACTATGTACAGTATGTATCAATATGTACATAAGCACTGTTTGCAATATGCTTGCTAATTGGCTACAGTGAATCTCCACAGGAAAAAAACCTGCAGCTAGAAAATTTAGAATTTCAGTCTTTTTCACTACTTGATCAGCAGTGTGTTTTGCAGACTGCTATAAATGCCAGAGGCAGGAAGAACTGAGAGTGTGCTTTGGCACTGAATGAAGGCTGAAGAGCCCATCCATGGCTTGTGAGGCAGATATTGGAAGAAAAGCTATTAATTCTTCTTGAAAATTTGGAGACTGGAAATCTCAGTAACAATCCAAGAACATGGAGCTATTTTCCCCTCTGCCTCATTCTTGTTCCAATCCAATGAACTGTATGTGTTCATGTATCTGAACACTGCCTTACTTTCCATCCAGGAAGTCCATCAGTGGCCTCAGGACATTATCTGCATCTTGTGCAACTGTGTTTCTGGCATTAGCAGCAGAATTTGCTGTCCCTTTCACTTGACAGAGGATATCAGACATTTGCTTGACACATTCATCAATCCGAGTCTGAAAGCTGCACAGATAGGAAGGAGAAAAGTAAAAACAGTACTATCAGTGGCAGAAATACAACATAAAAAATTTCATCAGTTTCACTTTTCATTCCTGAGACTTGCTGCTCTTTTCCTGACTGTATTTGTTACTAAGGGGGATACTCTCCAGTTCCTTATGCCCACCACCCACAAACAGCTGACCACCTCTGAAAATGAGACCCCAGCATATTTGAGAGGAGTTTGTTCATTCATATTGCAGCCAGAAATGATCCTTTCCTGACTTCAAGAAATGCTGTTATTCTTAGCTCAAAGCACCCTGCTGAAACCTTTACTTTCTCCACCACAGAGACTGGGATATCACACGGAGCAATGACACAATGCATGCCCTGCTCTGAGCACCCAGGAGTCCATCAGCAGAAATCCAGTAATGCCCCATCATAGCTTAAGTCTTTAAAATAACAGAGACAGCCTGAAGGCAGGCACCAGCTTAAACCAGTCCACTGCCATACAGTTCATGGCAAGTGTCAAACTGGGATGTGGGACTCAGCTGTGCAAAGTGCAGTCTCCCTGTAACGAAGTGACACACAAAGCATTAAAGCACAATTACTTTTCTACCTCTTCCTGCTAAGAGGAAATTCAAAATTAAATAATGCAGTGATTAAAAATTATGAACAGATCAGCAGAGTTGACAACTAATCAATTCAGCAAACAAAGGAAAATGCTTTGACATTTAAAAGAACAGTTACTAACAACAGGCACTACAAGTGACATTTAACTATCCATTAAGGGCACAGAAATTTGAAACCAGGAGGAGAAGACACTGTTGGGAGCTAGGGTAAAGATTTAAGAGGATGTACAAAAGTTTTGAAGCCAGCTTTACAACTGCATAAATGACCTGAACTTCTGTGTGTGAGCCACTGGGACACCTGTGGGTTGGGTGTGAGTGTTCCATAGCTCTCACCTTCCTTTTCCACCTGGTCACCTTTCCTGCTCTTCCACCTGTAGCCTCATGGTCCTTCCTGCTCAATTCTAGGCTGCCTCATACTGGAAAAATTCCAGAAATGTCTCCCACCTGCCTTATTTCTAACAGAAACAGTCCTGCACCACTCAGTTGTGGCTGCAATGTCAGCTTAACCAGAGACCTAAGCCACATCAAATGAAAGAGCTTAAAAAAATTTCTGTGCCATTAACAATCTCTGTTCTGTCACAGGCCAGTCCCACCCTACAGCTCTCCCATCACTTCATCAATTGCAGGAACTTGCTTCAAGATGCTTTAAAACCCCCAGGTCAAGGATTGAAAATAACAATGCCTTCATAGATAAAAAGTAATATAACTCAAAATGGTTGCCAATTTTATGAAAAATGATATATCAGTTACTGTGGCAACAAGTTCACCTGAAAGTGAAGCTTGTGTAGATGTACAGCTTAACAGAAGCCCTTGGCAGCAGCAAGCTATAAAAAAACCTTCACCTATGCTGTCAGACAGGGCCTGCTGCTCCCTAATTCCTCCAGGAATTCCTTCCTTCACTCCTACAGCCTCCAAGAACAAAACAGCAGCTAGCCTTGCATGAAGGATAAACCCTTCCAAGACTTATCTTCTCTCAAAGCAGAAAATGCTTCTGCGTCCAGAAAAAATCCTCTCTCAGCACAAGGGTAGTGAGGCTCTCTGGACATGTGCTGCCTTCTCATCAGATACTACTAATTTCACACAGATGAAGAAGAGTTAGATCTGCAGTGTCAGGTGTGCACAGAGGTGAAAAAGTAACTGTTTACTGTACAGAGTATTGTGGATATCTGCCTTAACTACTAAGTTTATATCCTTTAGGGGATTCATGCTTATACAGTACACTTCAGCTCTGCTTTTCACTCCCTAAGACTGTTAATGAATAAATGAAGCACCTGAGACATCTGAATGTCTGGATCTCTGGCTGGCTCATCTCTCTAAAGCACTCCCCAGTATGTATGCTGATACTGGATAATATTTTTAAATCATATTATCATATTTCAAGATTGTCTCCTAATTATTTTGTAGCAATGACACCATGGAAACAATATTCAGATTAAAAAAAAATCACCTCCCTAATCATTATTTCTCAGTCACTCTCTAATTATGAACTTTATTGATTCCATTCAGCTACAGTTTGAGTCTTTCCATTTCTTAGTGTAGCATCCATTACTGGCCATGGGAACTGCTCACTTATCTCCCTGCTTAGCTTTGTGTGCTGAAATCCAAACAGTCTTTGACAAATCCCACTATGATTTTTTAGCCATAAGAATTGCAAACCTGTTAGCCCTGGCAGGCCAAGTTGGAACAATTTTCTCTGCCTTGCCCATGTTTAAGCTACACTACAACTCATGACTGCATTAATCCTGTTATAAAGCACAACATGAAATTAATAGAGTTTTTTATGAGAAGTGGTTGTTTTCAAAGATCAGTCAGGAGTTTTGTATTTTTAGATTTCACTTAATTGACAGGCTCTATAGTTCACTACAAAAGTCTTACAAAGTTGAGCACATTTTTATCCTCAGGTAGACGATAACAAAATTTACAATAAAACCTAATTGCCATCAATTACTGTGGCAATACTTAAAAGAGCTCCTTGAAACACTAGATTGCATTAGCAGCAGCTTTAGAACAAGTCAATCTCAAATTCTAAACCTGTTTCCTTCTTATTCCAGTATTCATTTAACAATCAGAAATCAGTCAGCTGTTTCATACATTTAGAGCAGAATGTTTAAACAAGAATGTTGCTTCATAAACGCTAAGCTGGAAACTGCTTTTTGAGCAGTAAAGGAGCATGCAATTCTGTTACTGACAAGCACTACTTACTGAAAAAAAATAAATCACTCCGTGTAATTCAAATACATTTCACAGTTGAGAGATCTCCATGTTACATTTCCAAGCAGAGAAGTACAGAAGAGAAAGACTTAAAAAATTTTTCTCACTTCTTTAGATGATCTTTGTATTTGAAAGGCCACAAATTTAGAACAAAAAGAAAAATGTAATGCAGTTCACAGGAGTTTCTTTTCTTTCGAACCTGACTAAATGAGATTAGACAAAAGGAAGAAATGCTTCAAGGACAAGGACCTTTTAGTACTGACCTGTTACCAAACACTGCACTGAGCTCATCCAAAACATTGTTCAGCTTCACCTGGAGCTCTTTGAGATGGTCACTTGCTTCTGCATCCAACTGTGGATGAAAAAAAGAGCATTTAGTTTGAACCCAGAGGGAAATCCACTGTCCTTTGCAGTGCTTCTCTTCACTGTTGAGGCTACATTTAATAAGCAGGCGAACTATCCCCACTGGACTCTGCCAGGTAGGATGCTCTCCTCCACTGCCTGCTGCTGCTGCTGCTACAGAAGCTGTGAAGTCATCAGCAGGTATTTGCCTAAAAAGCAGCAAGTAATTTCCCCAGGCTCCTATACCCTTCAATATCCTTCCTGATGTTTGTAAAGTTGAGGAAGAAAGGGAACATGAACTCCCTGTGGCCAAGAGTGTATCTAAGCTGAGAATCCATCAAGTACTGTGCTTTACCCTGAGGTCACAGGTCATTTCACCCCTCTGAGTCTAGAAGGACACAGGGTTTTTAGACTAGCTGTTACTACTTGTGCATTTCTCCATGCAAGATCTTGAAAGAAGCTATTTCACCTTCCACCCTGCTGTCAAGTATTTCAACTGAAGATTGACCCAGTCACTGCTCTCCGAATGTTTGACCTGAGTTGTTTTGGAAATTTGGCCACAGTATCATGGCAGGAGCTGTTGTGCACTCTTGTTGATCATTTGTGGAAAGTAAAATCTCAGCTACTGGTATCAAGCAAACTTAGCTCTGCTCTCACATGCAAACAGACAGCTTTTTGTATACAAGTGTTCAGAGGAAAACAAAAGCCAAGTTCCCCAAGCACTACATGAATGCTGCTGACACCTTGGAAAGTTTTCTAAGGAAGTATTTTTCCTCCACTCTTATCAGCCTAAAGCCACCTGTTTTTAAATTAAACATGATTTACAGTGTCTTGTATTCCAGCTGCCATCACCCTCCCAGCCTCAAAAGAGCCACTTCTGAGCAACATAGCTGCGTGTACACATAGCAACACAGGATGAATGCTTTGGGATCATTTGCTCATAAACAGTAACTTGTAAAACAGATTTTCCTGTATATACAGGCAGGCAAGATGTTTGTAAAACAAAAAGCTTCCTCTAAGGCAAAGCATCTCTTTAGGAATGTAATGAACCACGTACCAGTACTGTGGTTAAGAATCAGTTTAGATTTTTTATGGTATATCCATCTATACAGGATTTGAACACAACAGGAGTTCCAACCTCTAAAATCAGTGCTGAAGCCCTTTTCATATTGCTTCAGCATCTGTCAGAAAAAGCCAAGCCTTAGGGGATTTGGAATCTGATCCACTCATTTTCCTGTTGTAAGCTGGCATGGAAAATTGACTCTATTACGCATTTGAACCTGTGCTAATGAAACTTCTGGATCAGAATTTTAAAAGTAATTAAAGTAAAAACCAACAACCAAGCAAATGATGATTACTTAGGCCTCGTAACTTTAGGCATTGCTGCCTCTGATTATTTTTCTCTTATTAAAGTAAATTTCTTTTCCTATTATCTTTGTAACACTTGTGCTCTGTGACGGCAGAAGGAAGCTAATGTCATGCCAATCAGCATTCATTCTAGCCAAGCTCGTAGGTAACAAAATAAAAACAGCATTTGGTGGTGATGGTTTCTCTTGCCCCTGCATTAATCCTTCCCTCCTACTGCGTAAAGGCACAATGAGTCACAAGCTGCCTGATTTGCTTTCTAGTATTAATGGCACTGAATTGCCCTCTGATTTCAGCCATTTCTGCCAGGTTTGAGGTAGGACCAGTTCATGATTCATCAAAACATTTCACCCAACTGCTTTTTCAGTCAGGGAAAAAAAACCACAACCAAACAACAACAAAACCCCCCAAAACAATAATAATAAAAAACAAACAAACAAAAAAAAAACCCCAAAAATAAACGACCCAGAAGAATTTGGTACAAGACAGTTATTCTTCACTATTTACTTCTACTTTATAATTTATCAGATGCACAGCCTAGAGGATGCCTGAGGTCAGGATCAAGAACTTGTTGCCCTGGTTCATAAACTGTGCAATCAATGATTCATTTTACTGTGAGGTGGCCTGGAGAGCTCACTGGCTACCTTTAAGCTTTCCCTTAGTGCAAACTGATCATCCTCACAGCAGATGCGCTGTTGTCCCAGTACTGCAAGAAGAGACAGCTGACACAATGCTTTGCCAAGGGGATGAGCTCCAGTATCTGTGGTAAGGAACTCTCACTCCTCCAGAATATCAGCTCACAGCTCTCTGGGTACAACTGGCAAGACAGCTGCCCAGATTTGACTTTGAGGTGCCCAGCCTCATCCTCAGGAAGCCAAACCCTGGTAGTAAGCATTCTGATTCAGCATCCACAATGTCCCCTGTCATGCTAGAAAAGCTGTTGTTTTCTGAGAACTGCTACTAGGGAACAAGGAACTCCACCTAACACATTATTGATGGTTAATGATTAGGCATTGGCCTGCTTTGGCTCTAAAGCAAAGTTTTGGGAATTATCTGAGTGTGATATAAGTTCATTAGGAAGGTGCTGGTAGGTGTGTACTGCTGTTTCCTACACATAAATCTATCAGTTACAGACTACTGCAGCATATGGTATAAACTGCAAACTTGGCCAATGTGGTAAAGCACTGATAAGAGTGCTCAAATGAACCCACAATGGTGTTGCTGCTGCTGCTCAGTCAATGAATTTTAAGCATATCAGCTATCACTGATAGCAAGAAATGCTACTTGGACTGCATGATAAATCTGGCTGGTACAGCAGAAAACAGGATTAGGCAGCTGGGTCACTGCCACATGTCACATCCACACCATTTCGCTCAGCAGGCTTATGATCTCCATTCTGTGGGTGTATGAGAGATAATTCGGAGGAAGAAAGAAAAGTTCTCTGTGCAAAACACGGGAGAGTAGCCACAATGAAGTGGCTTCTGATCTCTGAGCAAATGTTTCAATTCCAGTGGAAATAATGGCTGGCACAGCCACAGTTTTGGGTCTGAGGCTAGAAGTGTGATGCTGAAAACTGAGGTACAAAGATGGAAAAGCTAATCCTGTATTTAAATTTCAGGGAAGAACTCAAGTCTCTGTTAATTTTCTGAAAATATTTGAGACTTGGCTTCTGAGAGAATCTGTGCCTCAAAGTCTCATCTGAACCCATTTAGGGCTGGAACCTCAAGTCCTCTGCTACTCTGACTGGTGGCATTTATACTGAAGAGCTATCAACTTGAATTTAGGATCATCTTCTCCTCCTTTCCTCATGCATGAAACAAAACCCCTGAGCCTAAGAATTTACACTGATGGGCTTCCAAGTTTTCCATGAGACGTAATTAGTTCCTCCTTGGTTTCTACACACACTCGTGAAGCGTGAGTGGCCAGAACTGGAAGGCTTCTCTGTAGGTGGTGTAGGTGGAGAGACATGACTCTTGCCTTCTAGAAAGCTGAAGATGTTAATCAATTTCCATCTATAAAAGGCAGAGTGAAATCATCAGGTCTGTTCTGGCATATTAGCAGCTAAGAATTATGCCCTGCTAACATATTTTAGATTTAGCAAGTCATGGAGTTCATCTGATTCCAGTTTGAAGCTACTGATTTTTGTTCTGCCTCCCTCCACCAGCCTGTGGGAGCTCAGCAGATCCAAACCCCCTTTAGGGATGTGCACTGAATTTTCAGGCATCTCCCCACTTTCCTATAGGATTCAAGAGTAAGAAACATGGAGCACCAAATTCAAACAATGGCTGCCAACTTCTCAAATATTACGACAGCCTTAGCTATGGCATGTGGGATGCTAAAGAGGAGCAAACACTAGATACCACAAATCCTTTGAGAATATTCCTATTTAAGCCTTGGCTGTTTCTAAGCTGTCCTGCAATTTGTTATTCAGATGGCTAACATAGGATTTAAAATGTGGGCTAACCCTGGCTAAGCATTAAGAGAGAGTTTCCTGAAGCTTTAATTGTGAAGATTAGCTTGAAACCAAAGGCATGAAAATTGTATGATGACAATATGCTGCTACTCAGCAGCTAACTCCTTGGGTTCCCTAGGCAGTGCTTGTCTCTGATACTCACCTCACATGCTTCCCTTGGGGTAAAAAGCTGTAGAAATGTTTTAAACCAGTCTTTCACACTACATCTAGACTCCAGCAGTGTGCAATGCAGTACAGCACCTTTTAATTTCACTGCCATGAGTTCTGTACTCAAGAAAAGCTAAGCAAAATAATGGACTGCAGGCTGAAGTCTGCTGGAAAGCCACAGAGGTGGTAGAAAATGCAAGTCACACTAGGTTTTATTAGGAAAAGTATGAACAATTAAATAATTGCTTAGGCACTAGCCTAAACACTAGAACTGACTGTGCGTAGCCCATTCCAGAAGAGAACTAAATTATAATCTCTACTCTGCTGGTGTATTGGAGATGATTCAGAGGAATCAAAGGTTTCCAAAAGTATTAATGCATACAGTTTTTATCCAGGACTCACCTCCCAGTTTTACTATTCATTACACTTTTAATGCTATCTGCCACTTCATAAACACTGCCTCTCCAAAACATGCTTTAGGGATGTCTGAGAATGCTCCTGAGTCATGATGAAGTTGTTTTGATCCCATGAGATCAATACAACTCAGAAGGGAAATAAAAGTAATAATTATAACTCCTATAATTTATTTAAGGTACTTTTCTCTGTGTATGCATGTGTATTTACGTATTTTTGTGTAATATATATATATATATATATATATATATATATATTTGCCTTGACCCAAGGGAATCCCTCCAAACAGAGCTCCCTAAAGCTCTGCTCCTGTCCTTATTGTTTCTGACTAGAAATGTTCACAGACCACATGATGTTGACACATTAAACCCAGAGATTCTGGGCAACTTTTGCCCTATTTGGAGTACTATAGTTCAGAAAAGAACAAGAAAAGTAAGGGGAAAAGGTACCATAACTCACTGAGGGCAGTGGCTGCATGAGAGAGTAAAGGAAGACACTATATGCAGGAACCCAATCTCAATATATAATATTGGGCAAGCACTCCTGTTCCACACTATGCCACTATACTGCAGGATGACCACAGGTGAGCCCTGTCCTTTAACTGCCCTCTCTGCAAAAGGGAGTAAGTGACCTGAATTTCCCTCGGGGGGTGCCCTGAATCTACTGGCAAAGAACACCATATAGCAGCAATATTTCAGAGCTTTCCAGAGCTGTGCAGTGCTACAGCTACAGATGCAGATCGAGATGGATCTGGGAATCAGAAGCAGATAAAGCCACAAGCACATTATAACTGAAACCAGTCCCCAAGGTCTGGCTGCACACATAGCACAAGTAAGATACCTGCCACAGAACAATGGAATATTTGGTACCTGGCTCTCAAGAATGCCTTTGAGAACACAAGAAGTTGAACAGTTCAAGACCAGGGTGTACCACTATGCTAGTTTCTTATTCTCCCAAGGAAGTTATTTTTGGATAGGCTAGTCAGGATAATGCTTACTTTTGCGCAAGGTACTGTGTCATGTATAGATGACCATAGAACAAATGTGCCACAGAAAGTAAGAACTGTCCTTCCTGAAGGAGGACAGAACCCACAGATGCATTTCCAGTAAGTTCTATTGTCAAAACTGCTGTCTCACCTATTGTTACCCAATTGTCAGGTTCAATCTGCAGCCAAAAGACTACTCAAACTAGGACAAGACCTTGTTTACTCTAGCAAAACATAGAACCTGGCAGTTTTCGAGTCAAGAAGCAATGTACTACACAGTCACCAAGCAGGAAACCCCCAGGGACAGCAGATAATGCAGGCACCTAACACAGCACAATTTATTTCTGGTGATCAGTGGCAGCCCTATGAAGTGCAATAAGCATCATTTGAAAAGAAAATTGAAAAAAATAATTTCCAAAAATCTGCTTCCTAGTGTGTTTGCCACATTTCTTCCTGTTTTACTCCTTGCTGTCAGGGTTCCTCTCCCCTTCCAGTTTTTTGATTCCAGAGTACAGGAGCAATAGTGGGTTCATTACCCCTTTTTTACCTCACCTCCACCTCTTGTGGGAAGGTTTTAAAGGGCAGAACGCAGAAAAGAGATCTAGTCTAGGGAAAGTAGTCAACAACCTCAAGAAACAAATTTTTTCTCCATTTATTTAATACAGTATCAAGGGATACTTTCAACTTTAAATATAGGGAAACCCTATTTAATGGCTACCACTAAAGAAAATAGAAGCAAATTGATTCCTTAAAGGAATTAAATGCACGGGCATTAAAATTTTATAGGCCACTTCACAAATATTTCATCACAACTTTATTTTTTCCCAAAAATTATTTTTTAGCTACTGCTGCCATTACAGCAGGAAGCATAAAATGCTAGTTCTTGATGCAGGACTCAGAAATTAGGATTATTGAGATGACATGTGAAAGAATGAGAGCAGTTTTCCTTGCCTCACAGGGCAAATCTATCTGTTGAGATTTTTGACACTTCACAGAATTCTGCCACTGAACACAAGCAAGATTTAGAAAAGCAATACAGGCAAAAACTGAGCTGTCCATCAGCAAAGCTGACTTTCCTCTTGGCATACAGGTCATAGCACAGACTCTATCACAACACAACCAAAGAAAATGCACTTGAAAATAATTTTTCCTAACATCAGCATCAGCAGGCTTTTCTTCATCTTCCTGAATCTTGAAAAGCAATGCAAAAAGAAGAGAAAAAAAAAAAAAGATACATATATTACATCAGAACAAAAACAGTGCCCTGGGGGAGTAAAACATTATTTCTATAAAAATTACCATCTTGTAACAAATGGACACATCTGAACATCCTTCAAAACATGAGAAGACACTTGCATGCCTGTAATGTATTAGATATTGGACATTTCATGCTAAAGGTGCTGTCTCACATTTATTGCCATATAAAATGATTCAATGTCCACACAGTACTGAGACCTCCATCAGCCACACCCATGTGAGCAGAATAAGCAATCTTTTCTTTCCTTTTCTATGCTATTCTGTGCTCCAAAACATTTGCTCCTGCATTTGATGACAGATTTAGCTGGGAAGCCTTCAGTCATGGCTGTCTCCCCACACTTACAGTGCCAGGCATCATAAGGCTCTCCTCATGGCGGTAGTCTTCCAGAACCAATATGATGCAAACCCAGCAACAACCAAAATGAACCCAGCAACAATGAGGAGGAATGAGAAAAAACACAACACTCAGTCTCTGAGTTCATTTACCTCTTTACCACCCATGGCTTCAAACATCTTCTCCAGCTGCACCCGCAGTTGTTGGATGTTGTTCATCAGGATGCAGGGCTGAATGGACAAAAGCAGGTGACTGTTACTGCTCAGGATGCCAACACACTGTCACCAGTGGGAGACCTTGTGCCTCAACACCCCTCCCCAAGTATCACCATGTCCAAGGAGTTACACAGGAGGCAGGGCATGCACAGATTTCAGCACTCAAATATAAAAAAAATCAATTTTTCCTCAGCTTGAAATGGTATGTTCAGTTCCCCGTTGCAGAATACCCAGATGAACAGACCTCTCTAAGTACCAGATCTACAGAACAACCTGAGCCCACTTTTATTTTTTTAAATCACACAACATAGGCAGTGTGGAAGCTAATTTCAAGGGGACCTGACAGCCTCCAAACCCTGCATATTTTCTTCAGGACCTGTTTTTATTTTAGGTCCAAGCAAGAATTCAAACTTCAAAAGCATCCAAATGATGATGAAAACAACACTGAAAATATATCATCACCATGGTCAAGTGCAATGTGAGACTGGTTTCATCAGGACTATTACATGATTCTTTGGGGGAAAAGGAAAGCTCAGCATAACTCACCAGTTTCTCCTTGGAACAGTAGGACTCAAAGCTCTTGGAGAGTATGTCAGCATATTGCATCAGCACTTTCCCAATAGTCTGCGAAGACAAGATGTGAGCACTGTCACTTGTCTTGGAGAAGTCCAGGAAGCAGGAAAGAAGAACCAACATACTGTCCTTCACCCCATTAAGAAAAGATAAACATCTAAATGCTGAGGGTATTACCTTAGCAAACCTCCTATTGTAGTGGGCAACAATAACAGGGTCTGGGCACTCTAGCTTCTTAATGATTTCAAAGCTCTGGTTGAGCTGGGTGAACACATCCACCACTGAGCAAGAGAACAGAGCGTGCTCGGACGTCTGCTGGAACTGAAAAAGTACAAAGAGTCATTGTCAAATGGAAAGATTTGAAATATCATGATTCAGAGTTTCAGTTTCCATCAACTATTGCATTGAAGGCAGGGTAACTTTACCAAAACCTACATCTTCCTCAGAATTACTCAGAAACTCTTTAGAAGGCCTAGAGGAGATAAAGAGCCTTTTTTTGTTTGGATTATAAATTTACTGTCCTTCATTAACTATGATCATGACAAGCATCAGGGAAATGTACCATGATGTTGAGATCCTTAATGCAATGCGTGGTTTGCCTGTCAGTTAATGAGGAAAGAAGGAGAGAGTAAGGAGCTATTTTAATTTTTTTTGTTAGATTTAGCTATTAAACAGAATGCTGCATGAGTATCACAGACTACAGTGCCAACACTCACTGAATAACAGGAAAGCTCTTCTCTTCATTGGCAATACTCAGCAAATTAAGAGTAAGATTGGTCTGTCAGTGGATTAAGGTCACATTCTCACTGCATGACTAAGTACATGCAAAGTGCCTCAATTTTCAATTTCAATTACTTCTTCCAAACAGAGAGAGCTGAGAGAGCACCAAGCCACTGGCTGACAGATTAACAGCAGCAGAACAGACAAAAATGAATGATATGCACCTTGCTGTTAAGAAGTTCTCCGTGACCTGTAAAGTACTAAAATAAATGAGTTTCCCAGTTGTTCAGCAAGCAAAAAGAACCACAATCTCCATTTGCAAGACAGCTGAATTGATAGTGTTTTATTTGGTTCTGTGCACTGAATGATGTAGCACCAAGTCATGCACTCAGAGTGACCTACATACCCCATCTTTTTTATCTCTCTCCAGAGCACCATGCAGGAAATCTAAGGAAACATCTTCATTTTCATCCAGCCATTGCATCACAAACTGCTCAAACCATCTGCAGGGGAGGAAAGACAGCAAGTTACAGCAGGAAGAGGAGTACCCCAACCCCAGCAAGCCTTGTGAAAACTGTCAGATGTCTGATGTCAGATGTTGCAAACATGCTTGCACCCCTACACAAACTAACAAGGCCTGTACCATTACTTGGGCTGGTTCTCAGCTGGTTTTGCCCCTCTTCCTATCTTTTATCTTCTTGATACCCCCCTCCTTAGGCCCTCCCCCTTGAGAGCCACATTTAACTTTGCTTCACCTCAAAGCACTCTGTCATTTTTTCCCCTTCCATCCACGTGCCAGAGAACACAAGGAAGACCTCCACACCCACAGGCACCTGTCCTGCTGCTCGCTTTGGTGTAGCAAATAGGCAATGTGAAAACAGGCAAGCTGAGAAGCAGCTCCAGCGATGGGATCTGACAGCTGGTGCCTCTGTCCTCTGCTCCGAGGGACACACACAGTACAAAAGGGGGTGTGTGTGTTTTTGTTGCCTGTGTTTAAGCAGTAACATAGCACTTACAGCCTTATTTAAATGTCTCTCTAGAGTTTGTTGCATGCAAGTGCCAACACAGCACAGCTGAAGCCAATCTCAATTTCAAATATTACTAAACAGCGTTCACAAACAAGAGAAAGAAGTGTCCATGTGTAATTTAGTTCATACAAAGGATTATTATATGAGCTTTACAGAGCACAGCCTTCTCTGCACAGGCAGCTGTGTTCATAGAGATTGTGCTAATTGTGGGCTGAGTTTGCAAAGAACATGAAAGCATGTGCCAGACATGAGAGGGAGATCAAGAGCAAATTCACAGGCAGAGCATACTAGATAGCCTTAAATAATCTCTACACTTTGAAATATAAAGCACATCAATGCTAATATTGGAAATTGTAACTGACACAGTGTTAAAATGCCAACAGCAACCTGTCTATGCAGCCCTATTTATTACATACAGCAACAGTGGAACACTGTCACAGACATATGGACTTCCTATATTCTGGAAGAATTCCTTTTGAATGGCACTTCAGGCTCCTAAAAGTCAGCATATGTTGAAGTCTGCTGCAAGTTTCTCAAGCTTTCAACGTTTTCTTTTAAACTGTAATAGTGTATTTTAAACAGCTTAAGCCTTAGAAAGGAACTCAGGCAGTTTACAAGGAAACAACTATACACCTTCCACCTGTTTCTCAGTTCCCAGGCTGTGAGCTGCTGACTGCTTCACATGCCACAGGTCAACATGCAGGGAAGATTACTTTTATATATCAGAAACCACAGTTTTCACTCTGAGGAGAGCAACTTCCTGATTATCATTCATCCTTAGTTATTGCACCACATTCACAAGAAATGGCCATTTGCTGTTGAGAACACTGCCCATTTTTATGGATACCATATGTTGCTACACAAAATCAAGTGCCTAGGTATACCTAACTGTCTTGCCAAATTGTCTAAGCAAAGGTGGCAGAGAAAATGGTAGTGTTGGGTGGGTGGGAGTGGTGTATTTGCTCCCCCTCCAAAAAAAAAACCATTACCTTCATGATGAGGTTTACTATGAATGTTGAATGAACCACTTAGATCAGAAAATTCTGTAAGAACATCTGCAAAGCCAGCCTCAATTTTGTTCTTTGTCTGACAGAAAAACCTGAGAGATGCAAATTATTTATAAATACTTCGATTCCACGTGTACATTCAGGGCCAAACTATGTTTTGAGCTGTAATATAAATCTAGAACTATCTTAGGCCAAATACCTCTTATAATATTTTACTATCAGGTCTTGGGCTGCTGAGCAAGTCAGGGGGACTCCAAGGACTATGAAGGCAACATATCCAGAACAGTATGCAAAATTATCTAGCACAAAAATGAATAAAAATAATCTGATTTCATGCAGAAATAGCTTCAAAGTGCTATATGGCAAATATCTTCTCCCTCATCTGTTTCAATTATTGGTCAGGAAGCAAACACTATAATGACTCACACACCAGCACTCACGGCTGCAGTTCACGGTGCTGCTTCAGAGACATTCTGTGCTCACAGGGGTCAGCACAGCCTGGCTCAGATGGCACAGCCAAACTCTCCAAACAAGCTTTGCACAGAACACACTTCAGTCCTGCCTGCTGGGAAAGGCAGCAGTGCTTCAGGACTAAATGTAAGTTCACTTCCACTGGCTGCACAACACTGAGGTAACACAAAAGGCTACCATTTCAGCTTGGCCATGAGCCAGGCTCCATCAGGGTTGCACCCTGCAGGTGAATTCATCTTGCTCATTTGCTGTGGGTATCTAAGGAACAATCTCTGTGCCTTGGCAAAAGCCAAGGTAAGAAGACAGGCAGGGTTCCAATGAGTGAAAGAAAAAATACTGTTTGATGAAGAGAGCCAGAATAAGTCAACAGGATCTCAAAAGAAAGAGTATTTTCCCTCACCAGAGAGGAGGTAGGCTTCAGTACAGCCAAAATGCTACCTGCATGCCAAGATCAGTATATAAACAAAGCATAGAACATATTTAGAGACCTAAAAGGCTGGGTTTTTGCAGGAACTGACGCTTCACAGCTTTTAGCTGGCAGAGAGGAAGTTTTGAAGTTTCATGCCTAGTTACATAGCTGTATGCTTTGAGCTTCAGAAAATAAAGGGAGTTTAAAAACTTCAACACTCTGGACCCTGTACTCTGTTCAATCATATCTCAAGGCTACCAGAAACATGGTTTCTCAGAGTTTATAAAGTGGAAAAGTGAATTTATGCCTTTTGTCTGACAAGTAGACAGACAGCCCAACCATTCTCTGGACAGCAGCAATTTAGTTTCATCTAAGGAGTTTACCAATGTGCCAACCTGATGTGCAGACTCCTTTGTTTAAGGAAGTTTTGAGGTTAAAAATACTTGTGATGAAAAAAATTAAAGGACAGTTCATATCAAGGGGATATTTTGTGATAGGTGAAGGTTACAGTTGAGATAAACATCACCTGTGTCTGACAATGTGGCTATTGTACTGAAATACGAGGGTGAAGTAACAAAGCCAGTGGCTGCAAATACACATGAGCACTGAAGCTCTATTGCAACGGCCAGCAGAGCAGAACAGACTGCAGAACAAAACCAAGCATCATTATCCTGATTACACAGGAGAAAAAGAGAGATTAAGAATATCTGATGGCTTGCATGAGACTGCCCTGACTCAGAGGCACAGCAAAGAGAATGGGGCTTCTGAGACTGTCACTCCAGCACCCTGCTCACTTGCTGACCTGATTTCTTAATCAGGCCCACAGCCCACACCGAGCAATTATGCCCAACTGCCTCAAGTTTGATTAGTATGCAGCTAGTACCAGGCTTGAGGGACTGCATGCACAACAGCATGGCAAGAGAATTCAAAGTGCCAAACTGGAAACACAGTCCAGGAAAAATGTGTTTGTCAAGAAGGGCAAAGTGCTGCATTTAGACAGCACGTAACAGTCATGTACAGGGTGGGAACAGCAATTTGGGGCACAATGCTGGGGGAGTCTGCAGACCAGCCAGTGACCTACCAGGAGCACCACCAGTCAGCAAAATCTCTGAATTTAAAAAAAAAAAAAAAGAAAAAGTTGCTGTCAACACAGCACATGAAAGCAGCAGCGCTGCCTGCAAGGCAATGCTTGGCAAGGTCTAGATGAAACATCAGTACTTAAGGCCAAGTGTTATGTTCAGATACAAATTGTTTGGAAAGAGGTGAGTAAACCTCACTTAGAAGGAAAGCTAGGAACAAACAAGAAGTAGCAGAAGGCCATAAAGAAGCACAAGCAAAGCATTTTATTCTTGTTAAGCAGGAACAATTTATTCTGTATGTGCAGCCTTTAACAAGCTCAAACGTGAAGCAAGAAAGATTTGGAGGGGGTGAAAACTATGTTAAATTCCCAAAACCCAGTGGAGGAGTAACAGCGAAGCACAGAATAAAAGGAGTTGTGGAGCAAACATTACTGCAAGTTTCTGAAAACCAGTTAAAACACTGCTAAGACCCAGAATACCTGCTGCTGTTGCATGAAGCAGGTGTGGGACTAGTTACAGTATTATCTCCAGGTTTCTCAGACAACCTTTTGGTCTCATACACCTTCTCCAGGTCTGAAATCTATTGTTGCTCTTTTTAAGTTAGAAGTTGCAAACAATTGCTTAGAGGTCAAGAGCGACAGCTTATCTGGTGGTTCCAATTAAGCCACCCTTACTAAGGTTTCCTTTCTTACTAAGGAAAACATTATCTTTACTTACAAATCCTGTTCTGTGTGTGTACATATGACAGCCACATACAGTACATATGCATAAAGCATATCTTCTATTATCCTCTATTCAAGAACTGCCCACACTGAAGGCACAGAGTAGCTTAAAGTCTGTCCATGCCATTGCTAAACTCTGGAAATGTTGGGAGGTGTTGTAGAAAAATGGACTGAGTTGGGTGAGGGGCAGTGGCACAGAACACCACAGGGGACAAACATGCACATAAACACAGAAAACTGGAATGTAAGAAATTATGTATCTTGAAGGCAGCCAAGGAGAACCAACTGGCCACCCTATGAACAAGGTAACAAAAGGAAACAGATAGTGGGGATTTACTACAGGAGACATAAAACACTCACGCTGGATATTCAGGCACTTTTCCCTTGAAGGCAGGCAGATCACGAACATATTCGTTGTACAGCCACTTCACTTTGAAGTGTAAATTCATATAGTCTGCACTTTTACACAGTCTGTGTTTCTCATGTTCTGTAAGGAAGGGGGAAAAAAAGCAGTTAGGTCTGAATTCACCACTGTCACCACACCAGGCACAGGAAGGACTTAGGAAGCATGTCTGCAGAATGCAACAGTGTTGAGGGTGAAGCATCTATAGAGCTGCAAAGTCTTCATAACACAGGATTTTGGCAGCAGGCAGGAGTTCTTGGATGTTGGGACTACTGGGGCTCTGGAGATTTTTTCTGTAGCTCTAATTAATACTTCCATTTGTTGAACATTTTTTTGTTGTCAAAGCAATAGAAACAGAGCAATCTCTCATGGCCTTTTCATTTAACCTAATCACAGTTGAGACTCCATCTTTGCAGGGGAAAAATCAAGGCGAGCAAATCTGTTCATTCTTGGATATAAACGAAGGCAATACCAACATGTTACATTACATCCCCTTGAGACTAGAGTAGAGAGCACCAAGAGTTTGACAGTGTGACTCAAGCTAGATCAAACAAGCTATACAGCCTTCCCTGCTCTCATTTGGAGAAATTAGTATTTCTCTTCAACAAAGCAGGGTTTGCTGCTGAGTCTCTTCCTCCTGCCAGGTTTCCTTATGTTTTTGTACCTAGCCAATGTTGGGAAAATGCAGTTTCTGCACGTATAATGCCCATACCTCCACAATACAACCCTTCCCACACACCTACACCACTAAAGCACTGGCCATAATCAGACTCAGCTTTTGGTAGATATCATCTTTACAGCTCACTGCTCTCCTTCATCAGAAGACATGTATGGTCTTCACTCTCAAGGCCCTTCACAGCCTACATCCACACTACCATCTTTCAGCAACTCCCTCCCACCTCTGATCAGCTCACAATTATTTATTTAAAATATTTGCTAAATTCTTCCAAAAGCAGCAAAATGCTTTCTCCCACCCCTCATGTGCTTACACAGGCAGATCCTTCTACTGCAGTTTTTCCTCAAAATCTTCCATGAATATATTGAAATTAATTCCTTTTTCATTATATAAGGACTCAGCAGCTGGCTTTTGCCTGCACTGTGACCCTGCATCATCAGGTGATCAATTCTGCACTGCTGCTCCCCAGGTACCTCCTGTCTGCATCCACCTCTTTCTTCTGCCAAGCTTCACAGCACGAATTCACTTTGTGCCAAGCTTCTTTGTTCACTGTAGCACCACAGCAAGCTGCTATTCCATGACTACAATGTGAGATATTATATGAAAACATACGTGATTTTGGCTTAGACTCAGGTTTTTGTCCTGTATTTGACTTTAGACTCTTCTACCTTTAATGTGGAAACCTCATCACAGATGTAACTTTCCAAAGGCATCACTGCTCATGTGCGGACAGTTTTCAGCTATGTTAAAAAGAGGGAGTATTTTTCTCAACTTTGAATAGCTTGTTAATTGATAGGCATGCTTATCTTACAAGATTATCCATTTTCAGGTAAATGTGAATTCGTGCAAGTAATTCAAAACATTGAGAAACTTCCACATCTCTCCTGAACCTTCATCAACATGCACAAGAATGAAGTCCCAATCAAGTGTGAATTATTCAACTGAAAACACAAAATCCAGAGTAATCTTCATGCAAAATTTTTCCATAAACCTTGACAACTGTCAAGCAGCTCAAGGTTCCAGTCGTTTCTTTGCAAGGTTTTGTAACAGTGTAATACACATTTCCTTCTAGTTCACATGCCACAGACCCAAACAGATACAATCTCAAAAAACCCAAAAGAATAAAAGAATGAAAGAGAAACCCAATCTTTGTTTTAAAGAGATTAAAATGCCCAATATCTGAGAGACATAATCCTCAGGAGTGATGGTTCAATGGACAAATTACATGTACTATGGTCCATTTCACTCCACAGGGAACTGTGTAAAGTCCATTCCTGTTTTACATTAATAACCTCATCTCTTTCTTGATCACTAAGAAAGCAGGAGTATATGAAGCACCTGAACTGCTGACCCTCTGCTATCCCTCAACCAACGGTAGAAGAAAATGAGAACTCTCTCTGCAGATCTAAAACTGGAAATAAACAGAGCAATGACTGTGCCTGCTCTGCTCCCTGTGAGTGAGGAAACGGATGGACAATTATAACTTCATTAACTCGGATGTGTGCCGCTGCCAGCTGCTGCTCCCACATGTGGAAAGTGCTGTTCCTGCTATGGAAAAGTCTGACTTGGATGTAAAAATTACTTAAATTTAGTTCCTCAAAATTAAACAATGCACTAAAAGCAAGCAATTCAAGCCTTTTCCTGCATCTAAAATACTTCTAAGTTGCAGAAGTAGAAGATACAAAGCAGCCACAGAAGCATAAACCCAAGTACAGCTACTAGGACTACCTGGCCATCTAGGCACTAAAGGAGACACTTCACACTAAGGGAAAAATCACAGAAAATTAAAAGATAGGAGAGGTCTTACCACCATAAAAGAGAACTTTACGTATTCGAAAGAAAGGAGGGGCTTGTGACAGAGAAAAGACAAGAATGAACATCTCAAATGTTCTGGATAACAAAGAAAGCCAACAAAACCTCCCTCATTCCCAGCTTGCATCATCTACCCTCCCCCTTCAATGGACCCCACATAGTTTTGATCAGTTGCTTCCTTTGTAAGTGGAAATGTTTTTAAGACCACCTGAAGGTGACACAGAAACACATCAGTCAGAGGCATACATTGAAAACTCATTTTAGAAAAAGTCAAGTGAAGATCCTGGCAACCATCAGTCTTAGAACATTTCTCTTCTGCTTTATAATCTGCTGGCTTTTATAGAGCGTAGCAGCAACAGCAGCAACAGAACAGCACACAGATACTGTGCAGCAACTGCTGTGTTTCACCCTGAAAAGATCACACAGATCTCTAAGTCCCCCACACTTCCTCAGCAGATTTCAGCTGCAAATAGTCTCCTATGGAGAAAAGCTTTTGGAGTCACCAAGGCTATATTATTATGCATTAATAAGGAACTGCTGACTAGTAGCACACTTTCTAGTACTATGTCCAGTTCTCCTTTCCAGGCTAAGAACAGGACTTCTACCACACTCTTCAGTCACAGATTTATTTTTTTTTCTTGATTGTTAGCCTATTTTTCATGGGTTAACTTCCAGCAAATAATGCCAAATTTCTGTAAAGAAACTCTAATAGGTACCAGGGCTGTTGAAGTGTCAACACTTTAGATAGCTGGCGTCTGTGTGTGCCTCTGATCCCCTTCTCCTTATTAGAAGTGAGAAAGTGGCAGAATGATTTATTTCAATTCTGCCTGCCAAGTCTACTCAGTTGCTTTTCCTATCAGAGATGTTTCCAATTTGCAGCTCTCCTAATACTGATGTGTCCAAACGAAGATGAAATGTTGCTGTCAAGGATGACGTTGATTTTCTATTAACTGTCTTTCAAAATGTTCCTAGCAAAGGAAGAGCAGAAGACTCTTTGCTTGGGGTGTTTGTGCTTTCTGGGTGACAGAGGTTACAGAGAGCCCAGTGAGAAAACTACTAACTACATCTAGTGTGCTAACAGAGAGGCTGTCCAGCTGCTTGAGCACCAGGCAGCGTCTCAGGGGTGGAGCCAACTGTATGGCTTGAAAAATCGTCCTCTACCCTACAGTGATTCCAGGGTAACATGAGCCTGCCTACCAAATCTGGAACACGTGTATCTGACCTGTACTCTTGCTTGGGCTGATAGGGAACAAGGGACACTTCTCAAAGACCCAGCAAACAGGCAAGGGGTGGGTCTGCTGTGCATGGTGCCTTGGGAAGTCAGTCCTGTGGGGGTGAGAGAAAATGGTGGGGTAGATCCTGGAGCTTCTGCTGTGTCTCAGACACTGAGTCTCCTTTGGACAGCCAAAGGCATAAGATCCAGCAGTCAAACACACTGCTGCCAGCAGAGACTACTGCTACCAGCTGCTGATTTACACAGAGAATAGGTGTTCCATTTTCATGATTGAACATTTTACACAATAGCAATCTAGCTCTTCAGAAGGTGCCCAAAGGACATATTGCTGCAGCATCTACAGGCTGGCACGAATTCCAGATCTGAAGCCCTTAACATGCTAGGGATAAATTAGGATTTATGCATTCTCCTGCACAGGCTGCATGGTGCATATGGAGGTAAGCTCCAGCTGGGAGAAGCATGATGGGGAAAAGGGAAAACAACTCAGGCAGCCAGGCACTGCTTTCCAGCTCAGAGAAGCCATCTCCCACTTGAGCCTCCCAAGTCTCTTCCCCCGTGCCTACTGGAGAGCAGTGTGGAAGCATTAGGCTGAAAGGAGGGAGAGGGCAGTTTCACGCAGGCAGGTCTGATCTCTTTCTACTCTAAAATCTCCTTACAGCTCATACCCTCCATTTCTACAGCAGCAGTATGGTCTTCCAAGTCTCCTTTGCAGGTCTGTTTATTGAAGGCATAAAATCTACAGAACACTAAAGCTAGTGTTACACGCTACATCCAAAGTGCTAAAACTATGGGTAACAGATGAAAGTCTTTGTCTACTCACAGCTACAAGCTCCATCAAAGAGCATCAACTTACCACTTGGTGAGGTGAATGAGCTCATGTTATCCAGAACTTAGGAAGAGAACATAAGGGAAAATACCACAAAGAAAATTAGGGGCAAATATTATACGCTGTACTCATGGGCACGTGTCTCCAAAAAACAGATTAGCTTTCCTTGCAGAGAGCTTCTGATCTCACAGCAGACAAGAAATGTACCCAGGGATTATGCCACAAACTGAGAAAAGGAATATGAAACTCTTGGTGCAGGTTAACTGGTAGAAAAACCATCAACTAAACCTGAGAAATGACAGAGCCAAGAGCTGAGGTTGGCAAATCTAATTATCATCCTACACATCATTTAATCAGTTTCCTTTAATTCCCTTTTCCCTAGTTTAAAAAAAAATAAAAATGCAGTGTGAGCTAATGCAATCATCTGTATTTAAAATATATGTAGTAAGGCCCGTAATTGAATTATTGTAGAGCTTGTTCTAAAGGTTATCTTCACAAGTTTCTGGAGAGCAAAGCAGTGTGAGGAATCACACTTGCCTCAAATAGAATTCTGCACCCTAAGCATTTCTTGAGTATATATTTGGAATAGACACATCCTAACTCAGACTCTATCACTGTTCAACCCTCCTTGGGAGAACTTGAACAGTTACACTACAAATAAATTACCATGCAGTTTTATTTTTTTTTTTTCAAAATGCAAAATCCCATCCACCAGCTGCATTTGTATCAACTTTTGTCACCAAAAAATATTTTGAAGAGGGATGCTCTTTTAAGCAAGTATTTACTATGCACTGAGGAACTTATGGTTGATACCAATCCTTGTCTTAAGAAGCTCACAAGTGACCAGAAGTATGTCAGGAAAAGGTAAAATAAGCCCAGAGTCATCAGTGGGGACATGGTATGAGACATGAACAGAGAAAACCTGGGAGACTATGCTAATCTTGGCACCAGCAAACAAATTAAAACAAAAAAATTAAAAAATTCATGTCCCCTTTGACAGTCATGCAATCTGTAACCTTTTTACAGCTGCATTTTGGATGTAACAGGTAAAGGAAAGTGAGCAGCTATATCTGGAGACATGCAATTCTCACTGCTGCACATAAAGGAGGAAGACAGGGCACTTGTAACATGTAGGAGAGGAAAATGTAAGTTCCTGAAGGAGAGCACACAGGAGTAGAAAAACCATGGAGTGGCTTGGGTTGGAAGGGACTGTAAATGCCATCTCATTCCAAGCCCCCTGCCATGGGCAGGGACACCTTCTACTAGACCATGCTGCTCCAAGCCCCATGCAACCTGGCCTTGAGCACGGCCAGGGATGGGGCAAAAACAGCTTCTCTGGACAACCTGTGCCAGTGCTTCAGCACCTTCACAGGGAAGAATTTTTTTCTAGTATCTAATTGCAAACTACTATCTTTCAGTTTGAAGTCATTCCCCCTGTCACTATACACTCTTGTAAAAAGCCCCTCTCCATTGTTCTTGTAGGCTCCCTTGAGGTACCCTAGGTTAGGTCACCAAGGAGGCTGAACAAATGAAATTCTGTGTCTTTCTTCATTGGAGAGGTGCTCCATCCCTCCTATATAAATAAGGACAAAATTGAAAGGGGAGCTCAAATGGTTTGCAGGAGCAAACAGTTTTTAAGGGAAAGAGTACATTAAATTTTCACCACTGCCTTATCTCTAACACATAAGCAAGCAGTGACAGTCACTATAAAAGAGACCCTTCAACAAAGTTAGTAGGTCATAGTCCTTCCTCCCAGTGTCTGTTCTTACATGAGCTCGACCTCACATGATAAAGGCACTGTAGGGTACAAGCATATATAGGAAGTTCCTAACACAGAATTGAGAACATTTCATCCAGCCCTGCATTCAAGCCTACACCTGGCAAAGACTGTCCCCCAACAGCACAGTCTCTGCATCTGTTGTACTGACAGAGATTCATAAAACAAATGGAGTCAATCTTTTCCACCTACAGAGCAACCCCACAGACTGCTTCCAAAGAACAAAATGCAGGCAGCTCTCTTACTAGCAGCATTTTTTTCCTAGTAATCTGAAGAGTCAAATTGGCTGTCACTCCTGTAAGTAAGTTCAGATCAAAGTGGGGACAAGTGGATTGAGCAAAATTTTTTGAGTGGCCAGAAGCAGTAACTTGACTTGGGTCTGGAATATAAATACAGCTAGCATGCCACAGACAGCACTGGCACTTCTGTTTTATCACAGACTCACCTTACGAATGATACAAAGCCAAAACCTGCAGAGACAGTGGGAGCTGGATGCTCTCTAAGACTTGTGAAAGGTTGGTGTGATTGCAAAAATCAATGTACAGAACTAAAATCAAGTTCAGAAACTAGCCATCAGAAGAGTACTGCAAGCAGAAGAATTCCTTTCTGGACGTTTGCATGGCTAACTCATTTTCAGAAATGGTAAAATTTCTTCCTTACTAGTAGGTGGAATTATGCAAACACTAATTTGAAATTAAGATGTCTGCAGCAGGAAATGTTCTAACATCTTTCTGCCAATGGCTTAGACAACCTGTGTTGTATTATCCAGGGAACTAGAGCCATGGCACAACCCAGAGTCCATCAACTTCTCCAACCCTTTCTACCACAGTACAATGGAAGATGAAACTGCTGCTGACTGCTGATCCAAGCCATTGTAACTTCAAGGCCAAAGGGAACTTCTGATTTCAAACCAGCTGGGATGTCAATAAACAGCTTGCAACACAGCCTGACATAGAGGTCTACAGTTCATGCAGATCTCAGTTCTGACCCATAAACCAGCTGTGCACAAACAAACCACTAGAAATCCCTGCTCCAATCAGTGGTGCTGCTCATGAGCTTAAACTTAATTTTCACTGAACAGAAGGAGAACAAGCGAGCAGCAACAAGGCAGCTAATAGCAGTGAGACATTCTCTTACCTTCCATGGCATATTTCATATCCTGGGCAAAAAGACTCCACATCACTTCTGCGCTGATCTTTCCAACTGCAAGCTCCTGAGGAAACCTGAGGGGACATTTGGAAAAGGCTTTGGCATGTGTCAAAGCAAAAGGCTCTTCTTTATTTAGCTCTGAGTTATGCTACAAGCTGAAAAGCTCAACGTTACAGATGCCTCCTTCACCCTAGACAAAGCACCAGGTGAAAATTACAGATCATGGATTGGACTCCATGGTAGATTTAGTAAACTGAAAAAATTGTTTTAACTCAAAAAGACAGGTCCTGCACATCTTTCCTATAAGAGGTGCACGCAGTCACTCTGGGAATACGATCTCAGTGCCCTTGCACCTTTTTCCCCTTCCTTGTCCATTTTTTCCTTCTCCCCTTTGAGGGTTACTAGGCTGATAGGCGACTGCTAATCATGTTAGATCAATGATGATTAGGGCATAATCCAGGTCTTTGTGTGCAACACCTTGTAGGATCTCCATCTCTCTCTGCCCTGTGGGACTGTGGGAGGGGTATCCACCAGCTAAACAAACATACTTCAGGTAGGTCCTTTCCAATGCTACGCAAACTCCACCCAATGCAATCTCCCAGTGCTGCACTGAACACCATGTTCCTAAACCACAGTGTAAGGCACCACAGCACTACTGTGTGCATTAATGTGCACCCCTGAACTGCTCAACATCAGAAAAAACCAAAAGAACTCTCACCCCAGTTTCAGGTGCATCCCTGAGTTCAGGATTGTAATAATCAGGGTGTTTGTGCTCGAACGCCATCGTAACTGAACTTTTTGAAACTCTTCCATCCCCATCAAAAAGTTATTTATATAGACAGAGACAGATAAGACAGAAAGACAGACAGACAAGATAAGTACTTCTACAAATGCACAAGTGACAGAAGAGATAGAAAGCAGTCTAACAAATAAAGCAGAGCACACACAGACTAGCATTAGCCATACATGACACACAGGATTCTTACTGATTCAGGACTGGGGTGTAAGAATTCTTGTCCTCTTCTATGATGGAAACTATCAAAGTGATGAGTTTGGGCCAGAAATCAAGGTTTCTGATGCTGGGGCCCTGTTCCTCAGCAGGAAGGTCCTGAGTTTTGTTCTGAGAAGGAAGCCATTGGAAAACCAGCATAAAATGTAAGGGCAAAGAAAAAGCTGACAAATGCAGATCACCATGAAAACTCCAAGAACACCTGGGGATCCTTTCTTCCGAAGAGCTTAAAATTATTAATGACTGCTGGCAACTCGTCTGATGTAATGCCAAACACAGTAACATGACAAACCATGTTGGTAACTGGTGGCCTCAAATCCCTCAATCCCTGTTTTGTCATCTACCATGCCAGCTGCAGGCCAGGCTCCAGGACACCTGCTGAGACATCATTTGCCCTAAGCCTATTCCAAATACTCACTCTTTAGGCACCTGGTTAGTGACTACATCCCTGCTGACATGTTGTGTGTGCATTACTACAGAGAGACCAGTAGAGCTCTCAAACATTTGAGAAGAGTTTGTGTTTAGAGGCACCTCCTAAACCCAGTGCAGGATACTGGGTGCCTGAGAACAAGGCAAAGTCTCACTGCTTGAAGTTTACATAAGCTAATGGCAGTTTCCTTGATCAGCCTACATTTGCTGTAATTGGCTTTTACTCGCTCAAAGCTACATCAAACCTTTCTTTCACAAATAAATGCTGAGGCTGGCAAAACACATCATAATTAGTTAGTGTAAAACAATTATCATCCTCCCCTTACTAATTAGTGCTCATTAATTGATTATGAATTCTGTGCATTTGAAAGATAACAAGTCATGCAACTTTGTTTGCGCTGGCTTTTTGTATCAATTAGTATTCTTGTTATTATCTTAAGAAAATCAGAAAACTTGGATTTCTGCCTGCTTATCAGCTACTCACAGGATCTGTCTGGTACTCCCGACTGTACAGCTCATGACAGTTGTTGAAAATGTACTCGTAGGTGGAGTTGAGACAAGCTTTTACACAGTCTTTCACCACCTGGCTGGCTCGGGGTGGGCTCTGCAGCTCTTGGACCTGGCAAGGGGACAACAAAGAGAGTCAAACAAAGCACAGTTCATATAGCAAACAGGAAAAGGACACATCACCTGGTTTTGGAAACCACTCAGGGCTTGGTGGATCTGCTTTCAGCAACTTGTGACCTGAAACCATAAACGGGTCACTCTCCCCAGGCATAAAAAAGCAGTGACAACACTTATCTCCCCACTATCTCCTCACTATCTCATTTGAAGCATAAAAGAGATTTTGATGTGCCAAGGTAGACTCCCCAGATCATGTGGCTCAATATGTGTATAATCTGAGCCAAATACACAATTTCTGCTGAATTTATGGGAGTTTGTTACAAAGCCTGCAGGAAATCTTCCCCAGCATTGGAAGAATGTGCAATAGACTAGCAGAGCAATTTACATCTGATCTGGAAAGTCTTGCTGAGGACCACTCATCTGCCTTTAAATACAAAAAACTTTCATTAAGTATATCTTTCATCACAAGCTTTGTTGAATTTTAAAGCAACCAGAATCCTTAGGGACATGCCAACTGAATATACCTTCTCCTCTTGCAACAGCAGCTGTTTTCATTATTTCGTTGTTACACAGTTTTAGAAAAATGCTGCAGGGATATTTTACACTAAACAGACAGGCAATTGTCACCCTGCAAATACAACTATACCTGACAATTTTGCTATTTTCAGCACCTCTAAACTTTCTGGGGAATTTCTATAAACCAAGCTTCCAACACAGACAGACTGTCTGAATGTCTTAAAATAATTTAGGAGTAAAATTTTAAGCACTTCCTGAAGTAGCTCAAATTAAACACTTGCTTTGTTTTTGATAAGGTAAAAATTTTTAAGTGACATGTACTAGCCAAGAATATTAGGTTGTAATCTTTTAAAAAGAGTTCAGAAGCCTAAAATCAGGAATATAAAATAATCTCATTACACATTGCTACGAAACCAGCACATTAGCATTCGTAACAATTCTTTTAGATCTCTACTGAGAGATACCATCCCATTTTAGTAATTCATCCTCTACAAGAGAAACTCTAAAATATTTCCTAGGTAGTGACAAACCTTCCTAATGTTGTTAAAAAAAGAGAATTATCTTCCTAAAGCTAGACAATTTCCTTTAATCCTCTCTCTCCTCTTTTTTTTCTTTTTTTCTTTTTTTTTTTTTTGCAAGGGAGGGTGGGAGAGAGTTGTGCCATCTTTATGACTGAAAAATAATATGAGAAAAGAAATTTACATCTTCATAATGCAAAACACAAAAAAGTAAAGACAAAATGTGGATGTTTGTACATGGTCAGCAGATGATTTCCGTTTTCCTTAAGTGTCTAAATCACAACAACATGAAACAATGGTTTGAAAATGGGAAATCAACTTCTGGGGGAAAAAAACTGCAGAGATGCCATTCCCATCCCCACCCATATCCCTACCTTCATCCTGAAAAAAGTGATGCTGGTCAGCAAATCCACTGTAGACTTCAGGTCCTGCAGCCGCTCACGGCTGCTGGCTGGGAAGTTATTCTGTTGACAGAAAAGGGAAATCCTGTTGGAAAGCACAGTCAGATCCATGCAAGGCTTCAAGCATGTGCTAAATAAGGAAACTGTCTTGGAAACATTTCCTGCTCAAGAAGCTTGTACCAGTCAAAACAATGCTTAATAAATAAGGCCTTTTTGCTGCAGAAGCTTATCTGCTTAATTAAATAGCTTCTCATATAAATGTAAAGCCTGTGGATACCAGAAGACTGACAGCCCTTGGTGGCAGGAAAGGTCTCCTCAGCTGTAGAAGGAGCAGGATGGGAACAGCCTCGCCACTGGCAGCCCTGGCCTTTTGCCTCTGATTATGTGAGCACTTTCCTTTCTGCACTCGATGCTTGCGTTTTTAGCTTCTCTTCTGAGATGCCAAGGGGTGTGGTGTATTCAACACCTCTCCAGAGAAATAAACAAGACCAAGAAGGAAAAACTAGCACTGTTTCCATAAGGTGGTACTGGAACTAGCCACTACTGGAACCAGCCATTTCATACTGTGAAATGCCATACATAAATACATATGCTGAATGCAGCTAGCTTTGCTTCTTGCACAGAACTCTTTCTGACCTCAGGCACTGTGCCCTTTCCTACATTCCCACTGTGTCCTGTGGATCTGTGTCCTTTAACAGCATTCATGTTCCTCAGCATGCTCTTACATTCAAGCTGATGTGACTGGTTTTGCTGCAAGTAAAACAGCAGGGGCAACCTTCTCTTCACATAGTCTCTTCACATCTGCACATTCAAAAATTATTAGATATGAAAGTGAGAAGGGCAGAGGGGAACAGTTTCCACTTTTTACTGAGGACTTGCAGAAAAATATGCCGTCTCTTGAGAGTAGTAATTGAGTATTACTGCAGTTAGCTAACCACTGCAGACAATTTGATGTTCTTTGCAGTCATTTGTAGATGGTCCTTCTGAGACAACTCTCCTTTAGAGTTAAGCTGTCCACATATGGACTCTCTGGAACTCAGGGTATTTATCAAAATCAAAGACTTCCATGGGTCAAGACCTAAATATAAACCATTTGATGTATATAAATTGCCATCTCCTGTCTGGAAAGTTGTAAACTAACACCTTTTCTTTCAGAACTTAACCTGTCCTTTAGAGGTCTTAAAATAATTACTAAATCCTCCCATAATGCTCAGACATTTCTGAATATATACTATCAATTACATTACACCTATATTATTGAAACTCCACAAATCTTCCCTGGTCCTTTATGTAAGATCTTACTTGTTTGTGCACATTTCAGATGCATTAGCCACCAAAGAGCAGTGTTTACTGAACACCAAGCACACTAAAAAGGCAACACTGCTACATCTTCCTATTATCATGGGTTGGTAATTTTCCCTCTGCTACTCTGTGGATCAGTTGGTTCTATTTAGACCTTCTCCTTCTAGTAATGTAGCTTTAGAATAGCTCTTTGCACAATATTCCTTTTATCTTATTTTGCACCTTGCCCCTTTTCCTGTCTGTTTTGTCCTCCTAATGCACTTCTCTTAATCTCCTTGTGTTTTTCTCCTCTGTATGTTTTTCCATGTTTCAGGTAAATGCTAAAATCAGAAGTGGATAACTAAATAAAATCAAAGCTCACATTTTGTGACCGCTTTCAAAATTTTCAATGAATTAGTCACTGATTGAAATAACATAGCAAAGAATTTAAAGGAAAAAAACCAGCCAAGTCACGTGATAAGACAATACAGACTCAGGAGTAGCAAAGAAATAAAGTGGAGGGTTTATGAAGCCTGTTGGACTAATGCCAACATTTGAAACTCATCTCCTCACAATCTGCTGAAGTGGGGGGATCTCAAACCTGACCATACATTGTGATTTGAGTTTGCCACACCTAAAATAAGTGACAACATGGTGCTCTAAAATATTTCTCTCATAGCAGGGGAGAAAAGTCTATTTTCCTTTTTAAGATGATACCCAAAGTAGCTGACAATAGTAATTAAAATTATTTAATCCAATCCAGTTTGGATTGGAAACTTCTGGGCAAGTATCAGAGATTAGCACAGTTCACAATGCTCAAATTATTTCAGAAATCTTCAGGAAATTACAGTAGAATTAAAAAAGAAAGGTCTAGGTTCTATCCATGAGGAAAAGAAAATGGCTCATTTGAGAAACAAGCTTGTCATGACAATTCCTTAAGACACCTAAAACTATGCAAGAAGTTAGAAATGTAAGAGAAAACCATATGGTGTGTTTCCCCTATGTCCACCAGAACACCTGAAAGGATTTTGTTTATTCCCACTCACCCTGTACATTGAGAGATCAATCCGAAGTGAATTATGAAGCTGATCCAGAAGCTTCACAAATCGTTCTTTCTGTTGAGCAGGAAACACCAATAAACATTCACATATCACCACTGTCCAATCAATGTTCAGAGTAAGCAGCAAGGTATCAGGTAATCAGTTTCAGATCTCATGAGAGCAGAAGAAAGCAGTATGGATACATGGCACTGTGCAAACAGTATTTACTTTTGATTCTTGGATTTACTTGTAAACTGTAATTATTTCTGAAGATTGTGAAACATCAGAACTGTCAGGAAAAACACTCCATTATCACCCTGAAGTAGAGGCAGAACAGAAACTATTTTGACTTTCCTTCTGCAATTTACATTAAACTTGTATCTGAGAGAAAATACTTATTCAGAGATGAATATATTACAGGCAGAAAAGGGTCTAATTCAGAGCAATGATACAGCTCTATGATCTTATCTATTTAAGTGACAAGTACTACAGCTTCTTGTGACATAACTTCTTGAGGTCAGGTCTCTCTACTGAATTCTGATTTGGCATTGTGAACACTGCCTCAATCTATTAATACATTCTCAATCTGATGGGAAGCATGAGCTTTTCTAAATACTTTTCCAGCATGCTCAACTCCACCACAAGTTATATGCAAAACATTTTAACCGTTAAGGAGATTGACTTCTTTTGTGGTGCTGCTTTTTTGTTTTTCTTAAAGCAGTAGCTGTTTTTAAAAACAAAGTTCTGAAATTACCACATCACATGGTATATTTTACCAACAGCACTAACATGTAGAGCTAGTATTGTTTGCTCATTCCATACCATCTGTGCTCCACTGTAATGTGAACACAAAGAATAAACAATGCATTACACTGATTGATATCTGAAATGTGTGATGATGAAGACAATAAACCCATGCTCTCTGCCTGGTGTAGAAGAGTTTCACTGCTTCCAACTCCTCATAAATTTAATGTTCCTTAAACAGAACAAGTTATTTACTGAAGGTTGGAAGCACTCTAGACAAATTTAAGAAGTCTATGCAACCTCACCAAACATACAAACCTACCCCAAAATTGGAGGCTGCAAAGCGGTCCGAAGCAGACACATTTGTGGAGGCAGTGGTGTGTGCATAATAAGCATTGATATTGGCAAGTAAGGTGCTCATCACAGCTGGCACGCCTGGGCACATGTATTTAGAGGAGAGACATGCAAAATGCCTGCAAAAAGGACAGTGATTTAAGTCATTCTAGTAATCTTTTGTGCAGTACGACTTGACTTTATCCCTTTAATAGACCCCTTCTGCTGGCAGGCACCATGAACAGATGGAAGTTACGTTTCATCACTTTATAGAACTCCAGCATCTCAGAGTTTTTATTCAGAAAGATGTCATCTAGACAACAGCTCAAAACAAAGAGAAATCCCTTCACTGCAGCCATTTCCAGATCATAAAACAGCTTCTCAGCCATTTGTTGCCAACACTACATGACTTAGCAATGCCCTGGGTCCTGATGCCAATTCCTAGAACCAAGCCTGACAGAAAGAAATTGACACGATTTGCTGCTGCCTGAGGCAGACGCAGGTTCTGAGGTCTCCCGAGGCAGCAGCAGCTGGAAAGCATTAATGTCCAGTGAGAGTACACACTAGTATTTCTGTGCTGCATTGATATGTGATTCCCTATGGCTAACCCATCCAGCCTGGATGAAGTGTGCATGCTCATTTGCATTTTCCCATTCTATCATTAAATGCAAGGAACCCTCCTCCAGGAAATCTTCAAATTATGCTAGGAGCATCCAGGCTTGTGAAATGATTAAAAAAATTATAAAAAAAAATCTGTTAGACCTAAAAAAAAGAAATTAAAAAATCGGAGATTAAGAGGTCTTATATCATGAGAAATGGGAAGTTCATTCTAGAAGGCAGAAAACACGGACCATTTTTATGCAGAAGTACTCATGGAGTTCTCAGATTAGATCTGGGAACTACCTTCAAAATGTAACTTTCTCCCTGAGGGACTCATAGAATCACAGAATAGTTTGGGTTGGAGGGGACCTTTAAAGGTCATCTAGTCCAATCTCTGCAGTGATCAGGGACCCTCTCAACCACACCAGGTTGCTCAAAACCCCATTCAGCATGACCTTGAATATTCCAGGGATAGGACATCTATCACCTCTCTGAGCACCCTTGCCTATCCAGCCACTGTTTCACCACCCTCACTGTAAAAGATTTCATCCTTTTACCTATCCCAAATTTACCCTCTTCAAGTTTAAAACCATGCTTGTTACATAACATTTATGTACCAATTGGTCATTTAGGCACTGGGTAAATATAAGCACACGAAATGGCTTTGTTTAGCTTTAAGAAGAGAAGCTGTGAGGAGTGAGGATCTCATCAAAGAGGTGGCAGACCTTCATCTATGAAAATTTTTCACATCCTTAAGCAGCCTAGTCCAATTTCCAAGTTAGCCCTGCTATAAACAGAGACTAGACCTCTACAGAAACCTGCCAATTCTTTTCCATTTTGGCTTAAACCAATAGACAGAAAAGCTGCTTGCAAGGTGACGTAAGTACAGCTCATAACTTATCTAAGGACCCGTAACCCAAAACTTCCAGCTTCTAATGTGAAGAAGTTCACTTTTGTCTGCTACATTTTATATTACATTTGAAATAAGAAATGAGCTAAGCATAGCAATACTAGTCTTTAAGAGGAAGAATGACTAATCCCAAATCCAAGTAAGAGTATAGTGACAAGGAAAAAGTTCTTTGAAGATACAGAACTGCATTAGCCTAGCTCCAAAGAGGACAAATCAGTGGCACCATTACTTAAACTTTCTGTAAGTGCTTTCAGCAGCACCTGGAAAATTACTCACTTCAAAGGACTGTAACACTTGCCAAAACAGACGTGTAGGACAAATGCTTCCACAAAACCTCATCTGCTCTTGTATTATCAGAAATCTTCAGTGAGAACCTTGAGCAACACCTTTTAAACAGAAGAGCTCTCAAAGAGAGACTCAAGAGTCTCAAAACAGAAACGGTAGACAATAATTTCTAGACTTTAAGGACACCAGTGACTCAAAGACAGGAAGTCTCTTCCCATTCACAGTAAGCCCCATAAGGAGCAGCAGTCACTGCCCAGCTTTCCATTACTGATACACTTCATCTGCTAAACAGCGAGGGTTACATCAATTAGTTACACTAATTATCTGCACTAAGGAACACAGGAAATGCATCTTACGTCATGGCCTGGTATATTGACTCAATGCCATAACGCATCGCAAATTCATCCACAATCTCTTGGGCTGTCTCATCAAAATACACCTTCCATGCATCATCTCCTTTGGCATCAGGGATCTTCACCACCCCATTCCCTTGCACATCTGTGAGATGGTGAAAGAGGTTCTGAAAAACAAAATAGGAACAAGTTGGTATGCAAGGCTGCTGAAGCCACTAAGTAAGATTCATGAAGAGTGTGGAACTGTTGAGGTGGAGGCACTAACACAGATTTCTTTGTTATCCTCCTCTTTTTTTCCCCTGCCCACTCTGTATTTTCTGCTTTTACCTTCTTTTCTTCCTGAAAGAATCTCATAGCTGAATTTTTCACATGCGTACCTACAGCTTTACCTAGCAGACAATGTGAACGATGCAGAAGAGTGCTTCAGTGCACTAAAACCATACACTAATTAGTTTTCCTGAAACCTACGCATTTCTGTCCTCAGAATGAAAATGCCATAATTTGGACAAGCTATTTAAACTAGCTGACATAACAGCTCTGTATCAGCATGGTAATTATTATACAGAACAGTCCAAACAGATTTCTTTTCCTGAAAAAGATACCCTTAAGATCACCCCTAACAACTAGACACTTGCATTATTATTCAACATAACCTTTCACTTTATCTAACACTGCAGAAGTTTTCAGCTACCATTGCTATGCAGAAATTGCACATGCAGCTCAGTGTGTTTCTCAGTAATCTTCAAATCCATGTCCCTTACAGATTCATCAGTCTTTCAGACAGCTGGCTCCCTACAGTAAGCGATGCAAAAGTCTAATGATCTCATTAGTAGCTAGGGGACTCTGCTTTACAGTACTATTTTTCCTGATTATATTATTCTTGCTGTAAATCATCTTCATTTTATAATACACAAAAGAAAAAAAGGTGATAGTTGAAAAGATACCTATTTGCAAAAAAAAAGAGCAGCAAGCCATCATGCATGTTCAAAGGATAAAACCAAAACAGGTTACCAAATAGTAGCTATCACTGAAATAAAAAACAGTAAATATGAACTGGAGGACACAACACAGACTACTAAAAGAAGCCTACTTTCTGAGGCTCATATTTATCTTGCAGAGAGCTCCCTGGTAAGGCCAGAAGACACCAGAGAGCTCACCCAGCTCAGTGTCTGGATAAATATGCTGCTCCTGTAGATGAACATTCCCCTCTGATACAACTGTCCTTCCCTGTGTAAAATGAATTTGCTTAACCCTCACTGACCTCAGGATATTTTTGTATACAGGGCTCTGACTACTCCTCCTTATTCCGGCACTTTTGAGACTGATCCTGCTGTCTGCCATTTCTTTGACACAGACAGACTGGGCATCTCTCCAAGACAAGGTTTTTCCTTTAGTCTTTCTCACAAATCATCTTTGGATTTCTTCCAACTTCTGCAGCACTGCCTGTCCAGCTCAGTCCATCCTGAGACAGGTCAGTACCCAGAAACCTCAGGTTAATCCCCTGTTCCCCAGCAGTTGTTCATAACTATACACCACTGCAGCAGCACAAAAGAATTTATACCACCAATACCTGCATCACTCAATAGCCCAAGACAGAGACTCCCTTCTCAATCAGAATTTATTCATAATGCATTTTAGTATGCTTCCTCTAAAAAAAGACAGAGGTACAATACACGTTGAAACATCCCTCAAGGAAATTCAGAGGTTTCTCCACCTTAAACTCAACATGGGCTCTGAGTGGAAGCAAAGCCTGATCTCTGCCTGACAGTAGCAGAGCTGTGACAGTGGGACAGACTGAGCCAGCCAGTCCCCAGTGTGAGGGAAACAGCTTAAAGCTGCCTTTGCCTCCCTGACAAATGTGGGTTTGATGATTCAGTGTGTTACCAGGCCTGCATGGCAGGGAAAAGAAAGCTCACCTAGTGCAAGGAGGAACATTTCAAGGAAATAAAGGTCAGAAAATTGCTCTTTCAATAGCCAGAATGAACAGACATCCCCACTTCTTACCTCATGAAGGCAAGTGTACTGAACGTGATAGGGAGCCACTTTCTCCTCGCCTTTGATCTCCACACTGATTTGCAGGCGAATAGCCCCGGACACTGCAGACTTATCTGTTCGCTTCTCTAGAAGGCAAAACCATCAGCAATTATAAGCATTGTTCATGTTCAGAGTACAGCCATCTCAGGGTGACAACACTGGCAAAAAATACTGCTGGAACCTTGGGCTGAGTCACCACAGAGAAAACTTTCTCTTTTCTTTCAAAACACTGCATAATACTAAGTAGACATCAACAAAACAACTGCCATGATACATCCTCAATATGACACACTTAATTAGAACTATGTACATTTTTAGACATAAGACAGCCTTTCTGCCATGTGCTACAAGCTTTCAAATGTGCTACAGGGTCATGGATTCAGTCAGCTGAACTAGAAGCACCAAGGACATATTCCTTTTCTGCGAACAGATGATTGATGTGGAATTTGTCCCTAACCTCACCATAGCCTTGAACTCCTGGGAGCTGCTGGAAGAAGATTTTGGATTTCCTAAGAGATGACAGTTCCATAGTGCCCATCAACTCCCCACCATCTGGTCGCTTGCTGGTTGGTACTTTCTACAACAGTCACTGGAAAAGGTCTCAACAATTTATTAGCCCAGTGCAGTGCACCTGATGTTCTTACAGACTGATAAAATGCTTGTGTTGACACCAAGAAAAAGAACACTGGACAACATGTCTCCAGCAGAAGTGGAATAGAATCTTGCTCCACGCATTTCTCCCATTCTACTTTTCAATGGCTGACAGAAAAAAAACATCAACCTTCTGACATACTACACTCCCTTCTAACTGAGATCAGCTTTACAGCAGTATCATATGCCCTTGAAACCATGTAAACTTTTCTTCCCTTGCAAAAAGTCCACACACATCCAAGTGCTCTCAAACATTCCCAGACCAACACGACACATTTTCTCAAGGCCCTGCTCACCAAGGTTGTACCACACATCCATTTCTCCACTCAGAGTGCGAACTTCAATGATTGTTTGCCCCAGGAAATCATCCGACTCGCGTTTCAGCCTCTGCTTGACACGAGACTTGATGTCATCATCTTCATCCCACACTCGCACTTTGATCCGATCAGAGGAATTATGGCACTCACTGCAAACAAGAGAAAATGTAATTTTATGAGTGTGCAATGCAGCCAACATTTATTTGCTACATGCTCTGTATTCCTCTTGACCTACTCCTCCAACATCAGAGAGATGTTGATTAGCAAAGTGTAAACAATGCATATTTATTCAAAAGTGGAGTGTCTGATATGAATCACACAACAACTTGTTGGTGCACTCTAAAATGCTCCTGTGACATGGCAGATAATGCACTCCAAATGCACGCTGAACAACCGCCCTTGCCCCAACCTCAGCCACCAACTTCTGACTTCCCAAGTGGCTGTGACTCTGCTGCTTGTCCTCACTCTCAGCAGCAGCTCACAGAACTTGGGAATTCTCTCACAGCTGTCAGTTTTGCTGTGAAGCCCACAGAAGCCTGAGGATAGCTAGGCTGCTTAATGCCAGCATACACCCCCGCCAAAAATGACAATCAGCATCTAACTGGTTTCAACAGCTCTCTCTATCAATGGCCTCCTGTTCAGCTGAAGGCTGTAAGGGCCACCTGTCTTTATGCAGTTTCTAGGTTAGCACAGTGAAGACCTGTGATGAACAGCCTTTGTGCTGGTTTCTAACAAAGGATAAATAGCTCAGATGGAGGTAGATCTCTTACTTCAAGACAGTCACACAGCAGTAGTGTATCAATGCATAATACAATACAATCAGATGATACACCACACTGCCTGAGGGGAACGGGTGTGATACAGTAGTTAGAACATTGGTATTTAATTACTAGAATTGATTCTGCCTATTATTCACAGCTTAGACTGATACTTTGTGCTCTGGGCAGATCAATAAAGACATTTCCATTAAAAGAAGCAGTTTACTGTTTCATGAATCAGCACCCTCCAGTTTAATGCACAGACATGGTTTACAGACTCTTCCTCTTTTTCAGGTCTTTCAGATACCTTTTGTAGATCCAAACAAGCTTTTGGATGCCAGAAGTGGGTAGAACCGTATTATAACAGCTCTGCTCATTTACAGGGCATGCAATAAAGCAATTTGAACGCTCATATGAGACCATGACAAGGGTGATTACTCACCATAACCACTACAAATGTCTATCCTCAAGCAAATAAAACCTATGAAAACAGGCAACTGCTGCTGAAGGCCTGTTTTCCAGCCTTTTTAACATTAGCATGCTGCATCTGTTGCTAAGCAACAGGGAGAAAGAAGAAATGGGTCAGAAGAGCTCTGCTAAGCCTGGTCAATAGGATGTGGCAGTGGCTGGTATGAGCATGCTCTCTGCCAAGAAGCCATTTGGGCTCTTGCGCCATTGTGATTCAGGACAACATTTAACAGACATCCATGCAGCTCCTACTGATATTTCCAGTAGAGAATAATAGCTGGGAATTATATGGACAAGGTTAAAGGCAATTCCATGCAGCTCAGATCACAGGCAGAGCCATTGCTGCTCCCTGCCTTTGCTGTGCAATCAAATCTGTATTTAGAGTTCAGAATAAAAGAAGTTTGATATTTGTCTCCTATCTTCACTCTCCTCTTCCGCCTCCTTTACTTCAAGAATGTCTTCCCCAACAAAACCATGCAAACAAGTGTTCACAAGCAGGCAATGGTTGATATTGTAGCTGCTCTTTGTAGCTCTCAAATTTATCCAAGTGCTTTGCCATATCTGCTACCAATACAGCCTAAGCATGTGAAAGAAATCCTCTGTTCCTGACATGGTGCACTACTGTACAGCCTGGCAGTATTGCAGAGGCTCAGAGCTCAAAAATGCAGGGGTGCCTCAAAATACAAGTGGTGCACAGAGCCATTTACCAAGCAGCAATAAGTTAATTCCTGACTTCTTCAAACATCACCTTCTGGCTGACAGCTCTTTGCTAGGACCACTTTGATCTTCCTTCTTTGCTTCCAGTGGTCTTTCCTTAAGGAAAACATTCACTGTTCAAAACTAAATCTAACTTCAGCAGTCCCACATGCATCATCCCCCGCTCCTGAGGTGGCTGGCTATCATCCTTCACGCAAAGACAGCAGCATAACTCACTGCAACATCCTACAGGAAACCTTCCAAAGCACTTACTGAGCTACTAAAGCTTCTATTTTACCACACCTTTCTTTGTTGTTTTTAAGAGACTGCTCAGCTTGCTTTCTTTGTGCTGGTCCCATGCCAGAGTGAGAGTGAGCTTTATCACCTGCTCCCTGCAGCTGAAAGCCTTATGCTGGTGGCTTACCATCAAACATCTAAGTCTATGGAACCACAGTCCTTGATTTGGTGAAGCAACACAGTTGTGTCAAAACCAGTCCACTTTTCAGTGAGGACCCCAAAACAGAATCATGAACACCGGAAGACTTGGGCTTGATGATGCATAAGAATTTTCTAACTAATGAGAAATAGCTTCCAGTTTGGGACAGTGACACTGTGATTTGTTTGCTGCGGCAAACAAGCTCTGCTGCTACAAGCTCTCCCCCTCATTAATGTAAGATCTGGCACATTTCTCAAGATGCCTGCCCCACTTCCTGCTATGCTTTCATGAAGCTTGATTTCAATGTGTGCACATATATATATATCTGTCCACCTTCCCAAGCTGAGCTCTCACAGCTTTTCCCAAGAGGATGCAGAGAAAAGAAACAGTCTGTGACCCCACCTAAAGGAAGAAATTACCAAATACTTTCAGATCAGTTTCAGAGAGCAAGAGACTGGAAACCAGGTTTGCTATGTACATGGCTCAAACCCTTCCTTTTTTTATCCATATTGTCTCAGTGTTTGGAGTAGTGCCATTTTTATAATAGAACTCACTTTTACACTTCAAGCTACCAAATGAAGTACCGTTTTCCAGAAACAGCATACAAAATCTATATGAAAAATCAAAATCAGATTTTTTTTTCCCCCCATTCAGATTTTCTGCCTGAAGCCAGTCGTTGCTGCACTGGAAGCTGCTGAGCCTGGTTCTGCTAACTTGCTCGCTATCCCACTCTCTACCTCCATCTATTTTGCCACGTTCCCCTTTAGTCTTACACAGCACCGAAGACCCAGCACCCACACAATCCCCTACACCGTCAATATTTGGGTCTCTTCCCATGCCCAGCTGAGGGGAAGCACGAGAGCACACGAAGCTGTGGTTAATTCTGGTCTGCTCACACAGTGACATGCCCACACACACAGTAATTAAGTATACTGGTGGCTAAACAGAACAAGCAACTGTTGAATTTACAGTGTAGTTCCTCCCACAATGAAGTTAGCAATTTGTATCCCTTTAATCTAGCTCCAACTTCTGAAAAAAAATTGTAGGAAGTGATTCTTAGTTTTGAGATCTCTGTCCACCTGTAAAGTCTGGGCCAGATGTACTTGGATGATGCCAGGGGTCTGGGACAGGTCACTGTCAGTGCCTCATCTCCTTTAAAATGTGGAGAGAAAGAAAAAGGGGAAGTGTCCAAAAATGACCGGAATATTACTTCTGAACCAATGAGTCATTCTTTGAAAAAAAAAAACCCAACAATATTTGCTCTGAATTTGCCAATTTTACCCTGGAGAGCTGACAGGCTAATAAAGACAAAACACAACATGTAGATTTAAGCAAGAACATACAAGGAAAGTAGAGGACCAGAAGAAGCAACATTTTAAGGATTTTAACAGAGGTCAAAATTTAGTAGTTTTATTGTATTTTTGTATTTTTTTTATACTATATTTTTATATTTATATAAAATATTTTTATACAAAATATTTATGGTTCAAAAAGTCTAGTGAATGTCTGTGTGTCCATATTCTGTGAGCAGTTTCCTTTCTGCTGACACAGTTCTCAAGAAGAGCCTGTCAAGTTCCACAGTCCAGTGCGGGGGACATTTCATAAATTTCAGCTGTAGAGAAGAAGAAAGAAAGAAAGAAGTGCAGAGCTGCTTGCAGACACAATGGATGAGAGTACAGGAGGTGGGAAAATGCAAAGGAGAGAACAGATTAGCAAGATTTTAGGACCTGTGATCATTTGAGGAGTACAGTTCTGCTTCTGAGGAGCAAAGCCTAAAAAAAAGAAGTGCTTTTGTGGAAAACGAGAAAGGAAGGAGTAGTTGTAGCAACCAGTACGATAAAGACCAGTAAAAAGTTTCAACAACATACAGAGGGGGAGCAGAAAAAAAGTTGGTTTAGGAAATGGTGCAGCTGAAAAAGCAGGATTCCAGTGTGGTTCAAATGAAGGGTCAAAACATTGCAGGGTCCAAATGGCAGCTCAGTTGTGACCAACTGCAGTGGGAATGGAAGGCAAAAAACTTCTCAGAAAAGGTTCATTTTTAAATTATGACAAGACTCCTCTTTTAGGGAGAAAAAAGGACAGTGGAAAAAACACCAAAGGCAAAATCAGTGGAAGAGGAGTGAAGGAAAATCCTCAGTTCTTTATAAGTTAAGCATGACAGCACAATAATATGCCCTGAGAGCCCATTATTGCTGTCTCAGAACAAAGAAATGAGTTTTCACTTATTTTCTTCTAACATTAAGCTCTTTTCTTAGGAGAACAAGAACAATCATTTGCTGTTACCCAATGTTACAACACCAACTGACAAATTAATGGTACAGCTCTTCTAACTGCAAAGAGCAGATAAAGTGATTCTGCATTTTACATCACTAGCTACATTAACTCAGCTTTCCAGCTGGTGCTTGCCACTAGGCATCAGGTCTGCATTCAGATTTAAGTCTCATGTTGGTAAATGAGCAGGGAAACAAATGAGATATTATCAGAGTTTCAGCGTTTGCAGTACCTGGAGATTAAAGAAATCAAGACAAACTGTTTGGCCCCTGCTACACAGAGAAGGCAGTCAGAGGGGGGAGAGTTACAATGGTTATAAACACAGTTATCTCAGAAGGGGAAGTCTAAAATACAGCTTTGGAACAGTACATGTAATCACAGGGATAACTGAAAGATGTTGAGCTTGACAACATGCTCAGCAGCTGAAAGGAAAACTGTGGAACCAAACAGAAGCCTTTGGGTAACCAGCCAGTGGTTAGTTGAGCAGTAGCACCATTCCCAAAGGATTAACAGGTATGTATATCACGTGAGCTGTGCACATCCCAGTAAAATACTGTCTGTCTGCTAGCAAGAGGCCCTGCATTCATTTTAACTAATTTATTCTTCTGCAGTGAGAAAGAATAACATGCCTTTTGCAACCTGTTCAGAGATACTGTAATCTGTTCCAGGCAATGACTTCATATCCACCATTCAAAGCTTAGACACAGCTGTACTCAGACCATACAACTCCAAGGGCATATTACTCTAAAATGAACAAATAATTCTGCACCTACACCAGGAAGAGCAATAACATTTAGTATTCACAGTCTTTAAGGACAATGGCATTTCCTGAACAAAAGGTATGGATAAGCAGCCTCCAAACAACCTCAGAGCTCTTCCTTTAAAACAGAAATTGCCCTGTGGTCAGGTTTATCTTCCTAAGCACTGTCTGCTATTGTAACCCATACAAATGGATGCTCAGCTTCAGCCTTTAAAGAAGAAAAACATTCCAGGTACCCTGTAATTTCTACTAACAGTCTAAAACATGTCTAAATGAAGAATTACTGTCTTGTTCTAATTGCACTGAATATGGCAAAATAGCTTTCTTCTCATATTACTGGACCACTTCATAAGGAAGCAAGAGTTATGCAGACTTGCTGTGAAGTCTATGACTGAAAGCTTCTATGTTCCAACAGGTTTTGTCGAAAAACAACAGCTAAATGGAGAAGAGAAACCCATACCACCTGCTGTCCTTGGAAAGCCTACAGCCAGCTGGCTCCCATATACCAGCCACTACAGACAACTGAGAATCCAGATGCAGGCAGGAGACATGCTGCCTTCTGTCCAGCCAGAGCTGAGGGCAAGGGAAGAGAGGTGAGGGCACAAGGGAGAAAAGTACACAGCAAATGGAGGAGGACATCTGTAAACCCACTCACCACAACTAGAGTAAAGAAACTGGGATATACTATGAGACAGAAGGGGATATAAACCAAAGAAAAGCAGGGGTTTCCTTAGTGCATGTTCACAGAACATTGTGCTGCAGCAGTGGCTGGAGTCCTCCACCAAGCTTCCTGCTGCCAAGCACCAGATATGCAGAGTCTGCATCAAGCCTACAACACTTTGAACAGAGCAGAAAAATCAACACCTTATGTTTTCAAAGGTCTTCAAATGCTGATGAAATATACAAAAAACTCTATGTAACAACCTATTTCCTAAAGCTATAGATGCAAATATACAAAGAGATAACTTTCAGAAAGAAACAGCCTGCAAATTGCTTGCTCAGGCAACATGAATACACTGCAAGAACTGGTGATTAATCTAAGCAGATGCCTACAGTTACACAGGCTAGTGATGACCTAAAAAGCACTTATAATGGAAACCCAAAGCATTTTCAACCTTGCCTTTTCTAAAATATGATTCTAAATCTGGAATTAGAATTGGGTCAAACCTACCACAGTATTTTTCTCTCAAAATAGATGGAAAACTATCAAAGCCATTTTTAGAGAGAAATATTTAAGTTTATATACTTTTCTATCAATCACCATAAATAAATATAAAACCCCCTATTAAAGACAGGCTACCAGAGACATAAAAATTTTCCAACTTATTTCAGCTGCTTGTAATAAACTTTATTGAGCTTGTAGAAAGAACTGTGTCACTCATCTGTGTCCTCATTCATGCCATGGTTATAATAAGAGTGTTATAATTCTCATAACTGATGCACACAGATTTCTGGCTCTACATATAACCTTTGAAAACACACTGGAATTGTGATCATGTGGAAGGCACTAGGCACCTAATGAACATCAGTTACAAACAAGTCCACCAAACCAGCGCTGCTGAGATACATTAGTAACTGACCTGACCTCTCTACTTACACATCTTGCTCCTTGTGAATTGTTTAACCATTTTGAACACCAAAGCTTTCATATGCCTACTGCAAGGCTTTCAGTAACTACCAGCACACCTTTCTCTCACTACAAGATATTAGCCTCATTCTAAGAATCAAAGACATTTCCTCATCCAACCCTTTAAAATTTGACAGTCTCTTGATTGACCTGACAATCTCTTCTAAAAAAGCCTGGTTTATAATGGGTATTTTGGGCCTGAATGTGTTGATTTAAATTTCCATTTGATTATGGGTTAGAAAATTTTAGAACTTGAAGAGCTGTAAGCTGAAAAAAGATCCATATATGCAAAATAGAAACATGGGTGTGTAGAAAACCAGTGCTGCACATACTTCTAAATGACTCTGTCCTCATTCAGCAGAAGGTGAGCTTCGACATCTACTAATGGAACAACACACTGACTGCAGTACTGAATACTCTCCAGCCATCAGTGTGGACTCTGCTCATTTCCTTCATCTCCTCCTGCTATTCCAAGGCAAGGAAGGCAGCCACCACAGGAAAGACAGAAAGTAGCATCAATGCTAATGCCCAAGAGCACTTTATCTGCTGAATCACAGACATGGCGATTAAGTCTAAAGAGTGTCACGGTTAAAATGGTGACATTTATCACACTCTGCTATCTATCTTTAAGCAGAGTATTTGCTGCAGCTCCTAAAATTAGAAGGGAGCACACTGCAAATACCATGGTAACTACTTGGCATGGTAAATCAAGGTCTTTAAGGCTCCCACACAGACTTGCTGCTATTGTGACTAGAGTTATCCAAACAGCACCTAAGCATTCTTACTACTTACCAAGCAGAAATGTTACCTTGGATTAAACTAAAAATAAAGACAGGGACTTGCTCACTCGAAATAGGAGTAGGATTTTTCTGATGTTAGTGAGTAGTTCAAAACTACTTAAAAATAGGTTTTTTTCTACTGCACATTGTAAAGACAAAGCTGGGCTGATACAAAACTGATTTTAAAACACAAATTGCAGAGAAAGCTCCCCTCAAGAAGTTTAGAAAAGAACAGGAAGGAAAAGAAAGGAAGGAGACCGATGGGCCGATGTTACAATGCAATACCTTACACATTAAAAGAAATAAAGATTGTTGATGTTGAATGAGATCACCCAGGATCCTCAGAAAAGAGCTGCTGGATTTCATATCTCCACTTCAGTTTATAACATCTTCAATGACAAATTGAGGGTACTGATTACTTATTCAATAAAAACAGGACGGAACAATATATTTTGAGCATAGCTGTTATCTACAGAATTGGGCCTCCAGTCTTTCCTTTCAATTTAGACATCAATACATTGGTCATTTTGGAAGCTATCTCTTGTAACAATAACTCCTTTGAGTTATTGTTACATTGATGTTCCAAAACTGAAATAAGAGGCTGCTGGTGTCACAGACACTGAAGGCTGAAATTACCTGAAAAGCTGAAAACTGAAAGCTAATTACCTTTAAATTTGGTTGCCAAACACCAATAACAGGTCCCAGAACATAGGTCACAGAAGTTTCCTTAGTCCTTTACACAAATGTTACTCTCATATTACAAGGAATTCTTTTAGCCAGAAACAATAGCTGCTGATTTAAATATTTTCCTTGCTGTTTAGCATTCTCTAGGAACATCCGTATAGAAGTGTTCATAAAGCAGACAATTTGTATATACACAAGGAAGACAGATGGGATAAATAGGTGTGCACTATGTACATTGCTAAAGATGTCAATCCTCCACACATACAATGCTGAGCAAAAATAGAACCATCCCAGATTACAGGTGATGTGGGAATGCATACTGAGAGAGAAGACATAGCTGTCAAAGCACAAATCATACAAACATGACATGAGACTGAGAGTCCTTGTCAGAGCACTTACAAGTAAAACTTCTCTTCCCATACAGGGTTCAGATTTCCAAAGATTGTTTTTGTCCTCTTCTTTGTTTTACCCACTTGAACAGTTACATATGGATCACTGGACCCAGTCTTGTCTTTGGCCTGCAGACCCTGAGCACACACCACTGAAACGAAAAGAGAAGGGTTACCACCACCCTGCAACAAGACAATGTGTCCAGCCACCACATGAAGCAGCAGCTCATAATGGTCAGAGAAACAGGATTATCCCTCATGAGAACATTTCTGATGAGCCTCAGCTCACGGTGCACTATGGTGCCTGCTACAGGGCTATCTGCACCAGCTACCTGTATGTGCACTCGGCAGAAAGACACAGAGGTCAGAGCCCTTCTTCTCTGTTTTAATTTCACACCAACTCTCTTACTTGAGGCTCCCAAATGAGACCAAGGGAACCTGTAACTCTCCCACTCACCAGTGATTGTGATCTTTGCTGACCACTTTGAGGTACCATCAAGCACACTCTGTTTCACTGTCTTCATCTGCTGAGCATGTGTCATTTTGCTCTCACAAAATACATCTCTGATCAAGTCGAAGATCTCAGGCTTGTTCCGCTCCCGGATTTTCATGCGATCCTTCATGGCCATGATGAAATTCTGGGTCCGGTCTTCAGCTCCATGCTTCGAGCTCTTCTCAGCTGCTCCTGTGCACCAGAAAATACACAATGGTCATCAAGAACAAATATACACAAAATCATGTCTCACTGAATCTGGACAGGGGGATCAAAGCTGCAGGTTACCCTTCACATGATGGGTGACTGATCCTGATACTGTCCATTTACAGTCCATCCCCCTCTTCCAACATACACTGAGAACCTGGACCACATAGAGGCTGAGGAGGAGTTCCTCTATAATCTGGGATCAGATTGCCCTCCTATCAACAGTTTGATTTAATATCCTTACAGCTAAGGAACACCCAGGAATGAGGTTCTTAAATTAACAGCAGGCATCAGCATGGCCTCTGCTCTCATCACCTTGCTATGAATAAAGAAATCCTTGCTTAGGCTAGTGCTGAGAAGGGGACATAGGACCTCCATTACAGATAGTACCTATGAGTTTGTCCCAGGGCTGCAATTCAGCACCACAGAAGAGAAGCTCAGATGGGTCCAAACTGTTGGAATTTTCTACCGTGTGTATAAAATTGTGTGCCACAAAGCTCCCTGCTGAGCTCAGAGTCATTTGCTGCTAATCTATGCCTCCTTCTGCCTGGAACCACCCTGTCTGGATCAGGCATCAACCTGCAGAAACACAGAGTGCCCCTCTGGACGCCATTCTATTTTATCAGTTTGCATGGAGACAATCAGTTATTTTCTAGAACTGCTCAGGTATATTAACTATCACAATAACCATAAGATAGCAAACTCAGGAGTTCAAAATTTGGGCCATTATATGCATGCAGTGCTACTACAGTGTCCAGCAGCTGGACACACAAGGGCCAGGCACAGAGTCTACAACTGCACAGATAGCCAACTTCATCTGACAAAAGACAAGCCTCTGGTTGCTTGCACACCTCTTAAGAAGTTTAAAAGTACATGTAATTATGAGATAAGACTACTCCCACCACCAAATACTTCCTACTCAATTCTGACAGTCATTTTTACTGTCAAAATTTAGAAACTGACTACTGTGTCAGATGTGAGACATGCATCAATAAAAGCACCAATGCGAGCTAACAGGGCAGATAACTCAGGTGTGAAATGAAAAGCAGGAACTCAGGATTGCACAGTCTCTCTATACACTGTCTGAGCAATTTCAAATTATGATCTTAAGTCAGATTAAGTTATACCAGTACAGAAGTCTGAAAGTGAACACATTCAATCATAACCTTTCTGTTTAATGTAATATACTTTTGTTTGTTTTTCTTCTCCAGGATAGTTTAACTGAAGTAAGCTTAGTCCTAGGAAAAATATCCTTATTCAGATATTCACCAAATATTAAATAACCTTAAAAATATGTATTAAAGCAGGTGCAAGGTGTGTGCAAAGGGAGTAATCAATCACAAAGATACATGAAACTATTTTCTTCCAGAAGTGGGCAAATATGATATCTGAACCCTTGCTATAAGGAATTACAGTTTTGCATACAAAACTGTTTCAGCAAGTAGTGACTAAATATGAAAAGAGTCCTATGAACTCATACACACACAGAGGAGCCCAGCAGTACATAGCCAAAGAGAATAAAAACAATTTGCAACAGAAGTGTCAGAAGTTCATTAAGGATACTGCATACCAAGGCATGTTATTAATGGCCTGGGTGTTAAACAAGCCTTAATTTTACATTACCTGAGTACTTTTTAATTTTTCTTGCTAGAGGCCTGATGTTCAGTATTTAATTTAGTACAATAAAAAGTACATGCCCCAGAGTTTCCTGTTGTTGGCTAAAGATGAAATGAAATCAAAAATACTGGAATTAATTACACAGCCCCTGCTGTTTCTACTCACCGGTGATGCACCTTACATTTATTAAAGGAAAATGAAACTGAAATGATACCAGGGGCTATGCTTTGAACTTCAGATAAAAAGTGCTATTCAGCTTTAACAGAACTAGCTCTCCTGAGGATAGAAATGGACTCTATGCTATATATGCAGAACTACAGAAAATTACTGGGAAATTGGGAAAGGCCAAACTGAACAATTTGCCTTTCCTAGCTGGAATTCTGAGATATGTCATGATCTAAAGAAATCAACTGAGCCCATACCTTTCTGACTTCAAGGAAATTAAGAACCAAATTAAAACACACCTTAATACAAGCACTGCAGGAGCATCAAATGAGGCTTTAGCACGCAAATTTGGACAAATGGAGGAATTCTAATTAAAAACATGTTAAACATCCTCACAACCTCCAGAGACCTTGCACAGTGGATTTATGCCTCTGCAAAAACCTAGCAGCAGTCCAGGGCACTCTGGGTTGCAGGATGCTCATGCCATGACACACAGACCCCTACAGCCCTCTAGTAACCCCCAAGACTTGGCTCTGCCTTGTGACTCCGGAGGAAACCCCACACTTCCATCCACACTGCTTCCCCACTATGCCCAGGTAATTTGCCCAGGCCGCTCCATTATTCCTGAACTGCAGGGCAAAAGCCTGAATCAGACAGACACCTTGTTTAAAAATACAGACTAACAAAGAACATGACTAAAAGAATGTCTATTCTGCTGTCTCAACAACACACTCTTTAAATTTTGATACTTGCTTCTTGGTACAGAACCAAGAGGGATTCTAAAACAGCCATTGGGGGACTAATTAACTACGATGTATGTGTTTTTAAAAGAAAAACATGTCGCTATACTTGAATTGCAGAGGGTGCTTTTCCTGCTCTTGGACTGCGACTGTGTTTCTCTAAGTTGCAAAGAGGTTTCTGGTCAATGGATCAGCTTTTCAAATCCTGTGAATGGCAATAGAAAGTCACTGGAATATAAAAGTAATGTGTACAGGTTCTGGGCTTTCCTTTCTGTCTAGGACTGAATTATTAGTCAATTTATGACTGGAAACAGAAAGCAAATATATCTATATTGGGAATTGTATTGATACAGCAATTAGTAAGCCACCAATACTGTTATTCTATGCTTTAAGAAGAATTCAAGAAAGCAACACTTTAGGATAGAAGGCAGCTGTTCAGTAGGCGGATAATGCTTAGAAATTACATATCCCTGAAACTTAAAATAGATATTCAAGTCTCAAATAAAGGTATCCTTCTTCCTTCTGTGCAAATATTTTCCTACATAGAACTCTGGGAGCAAATAACTGTTCATCACCATGGTGTCTAACCATCATTCAATTCAGAAGCCAAGATGATTAGCTCTTGACTTATTTGGTCTGACTAACCCCCCACTCACTGACTCAAGTTTCAGAACTGTAGCCTCTGAACTCAGAGTACAACACACACAAGTTTCTCTTCCAAAAAGCAACAATCATACCTGCCTCACAGTCCTGAGTCAAAATGCATCAAACGAAAAAGCTAGCCCTGAACTGCAGAGGCCTCTTACCAGGCTCTTGCTCACATAATGTCCTTCCATTCCACCCTCTTCCTAATTACTTCTCTGCATTTGTTCCTTGGTCTCCTACACATCCAGCCCGAGATTTACACTTTCTTTGATACCAGAATTGCCCAGCCCACTCTAACTCAGTTAGTACTACACCAATGCTCAAGGCAAGAGATAAAAACTCGGTTTCCAAAAGCTTTGCCTGCCATGGGGATGGTTAAAGAACATCCCTCTATCCACTCTCTGTCAAGTAAGAAAGGAAAGGTACCCATTCAGCAGAGATTTCTACTACTTCCAGGAATAGCAGATGGCTGAAAACAGAGCACTGTCCCTTGAACAAGTATTTAAGAGCTTATGATAAAAAGGTAAGTGCCCTATCATCAGAATAATAGCTCCTAAGTACCTACATTATGAACCAGGAGGCTGCAGTACACACACTGCCTGACTCCAGGTTATTGCACTTCAGACACACCAATCCATGGAAAAGCCCTGCTGAAGCAGTCTGCAGATGTGTTTTGATTCAAATTGCAACAAAGCATTGCTGAATGCACACCAGTGCAGTCCCACACTGATGATAAATTTGTTGAGTATATCAGATAATAAGTTTGTTAAAAACATAGAGTCTAAGAAAAATACCCTCAGAAGAGATAATCAAACTTAATCCTAAAAGAATTGGAGAATTATTTTCCCCAGAAAGGTATGAAAGATGAAAAATGGATAAACAGCACATTCTAAATCTAAGGAATAAAACCCCAGGTGTCTACCCAAAATTTTAAGGCATAAACAATGGAAAAGTGTATGTGACCAGCCTGAACATTCATTTTACTCCAATGCAACATTTTCTGGAAGACTTACACAGATTTAAGTGAATATATATCCTGAGGCATCAAGGTGTAATCAATACAATTGTATTTGTTACCAGTCTGAAAATTCATTTTACTTCTCTGTAACATTTTCTGGAAGCCCTAAATAGACATAAGTGAATACATATCCTGAGAATATTTTAGGTTTTTTGCCAACAGCAACAATAAAGCTTCTGTTAGGAAAAAATCCCTGCTGAGTTCAGTATACAAGAAACTTCAGTCTTGAATTTATGGGATCTCTAAACTGTTGTTTGTCCCCCAGACACCCTGTTTCTCATTCCTCAAGTACAGACTATGCTCTTCAAACATATGTGTAAAAAGAAATTAAACTTCTCCATTTTCCTCTGGCTCACTGGGCTCCAGTTAGAAGAATTTTAGCATGAACACATCGAAGCAAAGAACATAGTTGCCTGGAATTGCCTTTTAATACATTTCTAGTATTGATTACCATTGTTTTCCCATTCCAGAGGCACATTCACCCCCTTCTCCAACTCCCACCACTATCCTCTGTCTTTTCTATCTTTTCATTACACAATTACCATCTCCAGCTTCCTCTATACCTCTACCCCAACTAATGACACCCTCCATATTCACAATGGGTAACCCTGCAGACTGCTCAGTCTCTATTCCTTGATTCTGGACACCTTATGAGTAACTCAGTAAGTAAAATTTTTGTTTGGTTGGGTTTTACCTTTCTACATGCTTCACACATTTTAAACCTGGTGTATTCTCAGTTGTTTCTTCTCTGTTTCTGTAACTCTGCATGATGAAGTATCCTGAGTTTACATTTTGAAATAAAATGTGAAAACATCTGCAATCCCCTGAATAAAATAACAAGTTCTTACTTAATGCTTTGCCATATATGAAAAGTAATTGCCAGTTGTTTCTTCTGTTCTTTGGAAAAACACAGTATTGCCATCATCACATCCTACAGCTCACTGCATAAGATTATGTAATTACAACTGGAGACAAGAAAACCTTCCCTCGTGGTTCTTCAGAGTCTCAGCTCCAGAGACTCCCTGTTCTCAGCAAGTCTCAATCACTGAAGTTGTCTTCTACCTTCAATTTTCTCACAGCCAATTCAGACCTTTTTCTCTTTTGTTAACAATAAGCTTAAAAAGATCATCTGTCTCCCAGTAGCTTATCTCCCTCTTCCCCAATATAAGCATAAACAGGTTCAAACAGGGATTAAACCAATTCACAGATCCACCGCTGCCAGCTGTGAAACAGTATCTACTGCCCAGAAAGGCTTTAAGACATAGATATCTGTAAACTGTAAGAGTAAGCCGGTGTTGTAGCAGGTGCGGTGTTGTAGCAGGTGCATTACGTGCAGATGTGCTACACCTCTGCCCTGGACTCTGCAACATAACGCAGAGAAACTTTAGAAACATTCTATTAGGACAGACCTAGTACAGTTTTTTTGTTGTTTTGGTTTTTTTTTTTTAAACAGCATGATTCCTGCCCTCCTGCCCCAGACTGCCAAGCCTCTCTTTTGAAAGATTAACAATCTTACATCATTCTCTCTCTCAACATTCTCATATTACTCCCATTACTATTGAACTCTCTCCAGTACCCATTCCCATCTAAGTCTCCCTCCTTGAACATGGATTGCCACAACCCTCCTCTGCAGGAACATACCTCCTCTAAGTCATTAATATGACTACAAACACAGAGGTTCTTCCTTGCTGTTTTCAACTTCAGCACCACTGCTCTGTAAAACAGCTTTGTGCCTGTTTCTCTCTGCTGCTGGTGCAAACCTAATCCTCCTCTGTTCTCCAGAGATTTCTTCCTTACTGAGATATCACAACTCCCTTGCAACACTACAGCATCATGGGTATGCATCTGAATCAAGCCGGATGCTTTGAGCTTTTCACCTCAAATACTGAAAATTACCAGTTAGTTGAGAGTTCTGGTGAACTCCAGAAATAAAAAGGTTATTCTCAGGAACTGATCCTTTGCATCAGACTGTGACAGAAAACTGAGCTTTAACCAAACTACATTCTCCTGGACAAAATGCAACAGCACAGCTCTTTGCTTAGTCACAGAAAAGTCTTAACAAAGCCAAGGTGGCAATGATGCAACCGTTCAAATGCTATAAACTCATCTCCCAACCCTCAAAGACAAATCTAGAACCGCTAGATTCTAGACAGAGGTGTCTCCTTTGGCCAGGAGCAGATGTGTCTTACAAATAAGCCATTGCAAATAGCCCTAGACCTAACTATGACAAATTTAAGACTCTGCACACATCAAAAATACAAGCATAAACAATATCCATTTGGGGTGTTAAGAAGAGTCGTAAGAAAAAACAAAAGACCTATGATTCACTGGTATCCCTTGCTGAATCATTCAGCCTTGGCTTTCCCAAACAACTATAGCCTAAGGCAGACACAAGATCTGACTTATATTCCTAGAACTGCTGACAAGAATTTAAAATAAGTCCCTTCATACTTCATAAACTTTTCTGATTCTTTAGACTTAGCCCATCAAGCTACAAGGACAAGAAACGCAAGAGAGAACAGACACACCTTCCTACTCAAGATTTAACACACATGTAAGAAATTTCTATTCTACTTAGACTGAGATATTTTTCTCTCAAGCAGGAATATAAATTTGAGACTGAATTAAGAAATGGTATTTCAAGCAAATAAAAACAACTGGACCAAGACAGATGCCTAAATAAGTACTTTTTTCTCTTTCCCCCCTCCTTTAATCAAATTCCTTTTAAACTTGTCCATTGTTTGTGTACAGTGGCATTTACTCTACAAAGTTACAGTCTTCCTTGAGGAGATGACTCAATTGTATACTTAGTTTTCACACCAACAAAATAATCAGAAATACTAGTAGGAAGATTAAATACTGCCCATATACTCAAACAACACCTTCGTATATAAATCACCATCTCTGTTAACTCAGCCCTAGATCTCTAAAGTGGTTCAGCAGAGCAGACCTACTGTTGAAAAGACAAAATGCCTTCCCAGGCTGCTGCTGGTACAGATAATCCAAGCTAAGCCCAGGGACACTTTACCCTAAGCAGGAACCCAGTGCTGCCTAAAAAACTTGAAACAGTGGCACAGACTGACAGCTGGAACAAGCAACCTGACTGTAATACCAGGGCAGGAGAGCAAAACAAATGTCACATCATTCAGCCTCATACCCTATTCATCCAACCCACACTTCAATGCAGGATATGCTGGCAAATACACAACCTGAGCTGACACAAAGAGAGCAAACAAAACAAAAAAACAAATCAACCAAAACCAATGAACAGACATGAAAGAGTGAAGAATTAAATCTTCTTTTAAAAGACATCAAGCACAATGCTGTAAAGTTCTTCTGCATCAGTGGAGCTGTTTATGCCCCCAGGGGGTAGGTCTAGCCCAGTGGGACTTTTTCAAAAAACACACAGTCACTTTAATCACTGCAGCTTCACTGATCCCTATGATATCATCAGGACATTTAGGAAGACTCTGGCAACAATTTCTGGAACAGCCACACTCCACTGGCCACTACTCACTCTGCAGGCAGTCAGCATTGAGCAAGTCTTGGCACTTCTCGTGGCACTTGACCCCGCACTCCCCGCAGCGCATTCCCTGCCGTGCGATGCCCCACAGCAGCCCCTCACATTCGTAGCAGTAGGTAGGAGTTGTGGCTGTCCACACTTCGAAGTTGTGTGGGGTTGTACAAGAGATGGGGTAAATTAAGGCTTGCAAGGTCTTCTTATAGACATGAGATTTCTGAAAGGCAAGAGCATATGTAAACCAATATCCAGGAAGGTGTTTGAGACTATTTTGTTGGTTAACACAAGAGTTTTACAGGAAAAGGCATAACCACCGCAATAAAGCTACATATTTGAGGTGGACAAATAAATCAAATTTTTACATGTGGTGTCAGAGGACACACCTTCCAAAAATATCTCCTCAGGTATTAGAAAACTTGGAAGACAACTATTAATATTTGTGGATGAGAAATAACTTTAATAAAGCAAGTTTCACACACTGTCTCTTATGGCAAATAGCACAGAAGGAAATGGTAAGCTTACTAATTCCAAGAAGTGTCTGGACAACACCATCAAGACAGATGATGTCTCTTGGTGTGTTCTATGAAGGACAGTGAGTTGAACTCAATGATCCTGATGGGTGCCTTTCCAACTCAGCATATTCTGTGATTCTGTGTATCTACATTTTCCAGGACTACATTGATAAATTAAATATTATTTTCATGTGTTTGATTTCTTCTTGAAACAAACAGGAAGCTTTGCATCTACATTTCTTGATATCTGTGAAGCTGGCTCTGAATCTCAGAGAGCCTAATCCCTTTCATTTGATTACTGAGAATTAAGAGAAGTCAGGCAACCCTCCCACTTACCAGCTCTTCATCTTTAAGAGATGTTCTAGTAGCCATTGCTGAGGTAATTCCGGCTTTTCGGGACTGAACCAGTGACTAGGGAGGAAGACATTTTGTTATTCATCACCAACATTTATAAGTGCAATGGCATTACATGCCCAGAGATGTGAGCTCTGTCATGCCAGACACAAAACCAGCAATCTACTGCATTTAAGTTGGTTTCTTAAATGACTGCTCCAATCTCAGAGGAGTCAAATGTATACTCTGAAAGTTCTCAAACTTGTTTCCATCTGTCCATAATCAGTCTCATTCTAGTAAATGTCTATTTGTTTCTCTGAAAGACTTACCAAGGAAACCTGGATTCCCATCTTTACTTTTACGTTCTGGTAGCAACAGTAGTCCTTCTACTGTCTACCTCTACTGAGGTCACTACTACAGACTTGCTTTTCTATATCTAACTTCATTCATATCCAAAAGGAGATTATTTCATCAGCTTTACAAAACATACAACACCCCAAAATGTGACAGTAAAGAGGTTGGAAGCAACAAGGATAAAAGAAAAGGGAGTGAGTTGGGAGCGGAGGTTTGAATATGATGGTGTATCACATTCATCAGCCATCACTGAACACAATGAACTGGAAGAACTTTCCATGAACTGGAAGAATTGCCTTTCACATGACAGCAACACGCTTTGCAGCTGCTGGGCATTGTCTTTGCAGCACCTCACAGTGGCATATAAGGGATTTTTGCAGCCAATCCAGTAACATGAGGGCAGGGAAGGATATTTAAAGATAGAAGCATTTGCTTTGAAATCATCCAACTCTATCAGTTTTGTACCATTTATGTTCTGCTTTATGCTGCTTCAAGAGAAACCAGAAAAGTTCATTCCAACAGTGATGGAGCAGGAGAGAGCGTTGGATACGCATTCACTGAAATACTGCAGGTTCAAAACAAAAAGCGAAGAAGTAGAGGGGAAAATAACACAAACTAAGGGGTTTTTTTCTGGTGAAGACTTGATCAATAGTCTTCACCTCCACTTACCATGGCCTGTGAAGAGAGAGAATGAATGCATTCAAAGGAAGTAACACAAGTTAATGCCATTATTGCAAAGATTTAAGATACAAGCAGTTACCTAGACACATACAAAGCTGTCCATGCATAAGCTGGCAGACAAAATTGTATGCATCTTTTCACATGAATTACAGGATATAGAAACTTTGGTCTTTCAGCTGTTACAGCATTTCTCTCAAGTATGAAATCGCTACGTGTACTGAATACAACCAACAGAAAACCATTTGTCCTGCAGAAGCCTTATTTCACCGAATCATACAAGCATATGAAAGTTGTCCTCATTACTCACTTGGTTCTCATGCTTCCCCGGTGCAGAAGTCTACTGGCAATATTGCAAATAGCTTTTAAAATCCAAGCACATATGCTCGTTTATCTATCCTCTAAAATTCCAGCCTTCTGGTAAGCTGCCAAACCTCACATGGACATTATAACTTTCCCTAAGGTACTTGATTTTTAGCAAAACATTTAAAAATGATGCAGGCCTAAAAACAATCAAATATTTTGTGTAAAGGACAAAGAACATGAAAAATAACCTAATTCTGTCAAATGAATGAAATTTTCTACAAAACCATAGCTCATTCTCACTCAGACTTTTCAAGCCATACTCCTAACCCTTTAGCGTAAGAATTAATTTAACAAAACACTTGAGCTTCTTGAAGTGACAATGAATGTGCCCATATATCAGGAAATTAAAGCCAGCTGTGTAAATGCTGTGTGGCAGAAGAGAAACAAACAAATCTCTTACCAGATCACTGACAAGTGGAATTGGCTTTTTTTTGCGTAGATCAGGCATGCTATCAATGCCATAGAGACCACCTGCAGGCCTGGAAATTCAGGAGGAAAAAAACCAAACAACCTAATTAATTTAGGGCTGGGAGGGGTGAATAAGGGGATGTTTTACTGGAGGAAGAAAAACAGCCAGAAGATTATACTTAAGAAAGTGTAAAGTTAATGCTAAAAACGATTAAGTGTTTATCTTCTTCACACGCAACTATCCATATATTCCTGCCTGGTGTTGGTGGTTAGGCGGGAGCAAGTCGAAGAGGATCAGCCCAGGGGAAGGATGCTACTACCCATCTTCTGATCCTGGTCTAGAACACACTTAATACCAGCCCTTGAGACCCATATAATTATTAGGAAAAACCTGACATGGGAGGAGAAAATATATTATTTTTATTTCTATAAAGGAGACCATTCAGGGTGCTCAGCATTTCCAGCCATGCAGACCTGTACACACAATGTGTCAGGTGGCATTTGCTGGCACAAGTGACAATGGAGCAAAAGGGCGATTACCCCAGCAAGTCAGAGCCTGATGAAATAGAACACCTCAACCTACTTCCCTCCTGATGAGACCAGCCTGGATAATTATAACTGGATCCTGCCACTTACTGTTAACACCACATGGATGTAACCCTACAGTTGAAGACAGTCTATTAGTCCAGCTTAAAGGCCCCCAGTAAATGCATCTCTAAGGACTTTAGATAATGCTTTTTTCTAAAGCTGGAAACTGAGCACACACCTCTCTCTGCTGCAGGTGGCTTCCCCCATGCAATGAACACCCAGACCAGCAGGCAAAATCCACAGTGCCTCTCAGTGTCTTTCTCACCCTCCCCCATCTCCACTCAGCTCTCAGGCCTTGCTAACATTAAGAATATGGTTTCAGAGGTCATCTTCTTGATTACAGACCGCAAAGGAACCCTCTGCCTCTCCATCCCTAGCCATTTGTCTTCACTCCCTGCCACTCTGGCTTACACGTTTTGGTATTTGTGTGATGAACTGGCTGGCAATTTCAGCCTGGTTATTTTGTTGATTTGGTACAGTCAAAATGCTCTGCAGGAAAATTACAGGAAAAAGGAGTATGGGACAAACTGTTCTTACAGCCATAAAAACTACCTTTGGAAACAATCTAGGAAATCAAACTGCCACTATAAATTCACACATGACATGAAAATTGTGAGGTTGATAAATGACAAGAGGCAACCTGCAGCCATTGGAGAGCAGGGCCTACTCAAGCCCCGTTAAATACAGCCAATGGCAAAAACCTCCCAAACAACAAAACATCCAGTGTGACCAAACCTATACTACAGCTTGAGGATGGACAAGGATGTCGCAACACAGCCTAGCATGAGGCTGTGACAAAGAGGAAAACAGTCCATTATAACAGAAATATGTGACAGAATTGTAATAATACAATTCAGTTTTTTGATGGGGTGTAGGAGGGTGAGGTGTCCAAGCCATGCCTGAGCTGACAGCTGCTGCTGGCTGAACAAGCTTGGTGGGAAGGTGAGCAGTCATGTGTAACTGCAAGAGCCATGTCAGCTCCACAGTTTTCCAACAGTGCAGTTTTCCAACACTGGAAATCATTACAGCAAGGCCATGATGTGTTTTTTACTACAGGCTATCATAATTTCTGATAGAGAATTCCAGAAAAACTTTTTGACCAAGTCATACTGCAAAAGTTCCTTCTGACTTATTATAGAAAAATCTCACCCACATCGAGAAGTAAGAAACATGTTCATATTGCCACATTTGTCTGCTGCCTTTATGTTACAAAACCTTTCCAATACTGGTGATACTGTTTTGGGGTAAAATAGGTATCATAGCAGACTACTCAGATGATGCAAAGAATCCCAGGATAACTTAAACCACAACACAGTTTATTCATAAACTTTGTGTCAAGGGTTTGTGTAAATACCTTGAATTATGAAAGCATATATAAAATCAAAAGGGAGAGTGTGTAACCTGAAAAGATGCAACAAAATTATCTCAAGTAAAACCCCAGAGTTAATGCTGCTGCTAACAGTTTTTCCCTACATGATTTCAAATTTCTTTTCTAATTTAATTGAAAGGAAACTGTGGTACTCTGACATTTCCCAGGAAAGAAGAACATTAAAATTGCATGCTTTATAAATTCAAGATGAGCCTATATAAATTATTGTGCTTGAGAAACAAGTCTAGTTACAACTTGGTTTGTTGCAAAATACTTTTGATAGATTGAGGTTCATGAGAACCAGTGGCAAGCCAGGATGACAAACATATTTAAAAAATGCTTGTGTTTGTTACTGAAGAGAGGTGTCCTAGTACCTACAGTTACACACCCACATGACCTGCTTTTAGCTTGTTAATATTATTAAAATAAATTCAACGATTCCTATTTTTCAAAAGTGTTGTGTTTTCAGCTACCTCAGTCCCTTTATTCAAGCACAATTGCTACCTCACATAATAAATTCACAGTTGTTTGTACAGACAGAAGAATTGACAGTGTCTCAAATATACACAGTGTAGTTTTATATGTAATAGGGTAACTCTCCTCTGCAGTGGATGTAATATTTATAGCATTATTATGGAGAGCTGTATTGAGGAGTGAATAGCATTTCTGTATGAGAAGATAATTTGCACTAATAAATAAAAGATATAGATATGAGATACTACAACAGAGACTGATCCATAATACCAATTATACCTTTTTTTTTAAGTGGTATCTCCAAAGCCAGTGATTACAGGGAGCTCCTGTTGCATTATACCGTAAATGAAAATTGCTTGAAGCATGTATTCATCTTTTAACACAAGCTGTATCACACACAGGCTTCCATTAAATCTTGACAATCTAAGCCAGCTAAGGTGGTTTGCAATGACAGAGGATGACTACTTCCTTCAAAGGACACCACAGCACTAATCTTCCCATTGAAAGAAAAACTCCAAACATAAATGCTTTAGTGTAATTTGAGGCTAATAAGCAAAAATGTGGCTAAGGGTAGAACTAAAAGTTTATCACCCACAACCACCTTGTCTGGGCATCCCTTGCATGGGATGAGTGAGTATGTCAAACTTCTGTAAAAACTACATTAGCCAGACTGTTTACTTGTATCATGCATAGAAAAGAAAAATAATTACAATTTGAGGCAAACAATGCCTCAAATCGGCAACACATGTTTAAGTAATTCAGGACCTGGAGGTGTATCCACCTTTCTGGCTAGGAAATAATTTGGTGTGCATGAACCAATAAACCAAGTACATTGTCTCCTTGTTAAAGCAGGAGAAGGTGTTGTTTATAGTTACAATAAATCACTGCCTCCTGCTCCTGCAAATTGCCAATTCTGCAGCAGCCCGCTCACTAAGTCCCAGGTTCCTTGGGAAAAGCAGGGGGTTGCTAGGCAGCTCCAGGCATCCGCAGGTGACGCTTTGTGGGAATATCAACACCACAGAACAATGACTCCAACAGCAGAAAGCCATGTAATGAAACTCAGATTTAACTTCATGTTTTATTAGGGCAGTTTCTTTCAGTAGTACCAAAATTAACTTAAGCATGTAGCAAGCCAATGTCTGACTGAGATTTCAGGGCAAATCTTGCTGCTGACTGACAGCTTCTAATGGGTGCCCCACCACCAAACCGAATCACCCTGATCATGTACCAGGCACATAACCTGTAAAATGCGTCACTGTCTTTTTCTTGCCAGAGGATCCCAGGGAAACTGCCATGCTGGCACCTATTACCACAGAGAGTCATGCTGAAATTACAATCAGAATTTGTCTGCTTCATGTGCTGCAAGAAGTGTGCTGTGGAGAGAACGCACAACCTGCTCACTCTCATCTGTGCAAAACAGGCATGATGAGCAATGCTTTAAAAATACAAACTGCAATAATTTCTAGAGTTAGTGCAGTTTTAACTACAAGAAATCATTGCAAATTCAGAAGACTTTCCCAAGCCTATCTTCTTCTAAGAGCAAAAGACACAGCACTCTTTCAGAGCTACTCTTTCCCCCTTCTGCTGCCACCACTGACTCATCCAGGATACAGGATTTAATCCAGACCACTCTGAGGCACTTAGTAGCAATTATTTAATATTTCTGCTATAAGCACTTGCCACCAACACATTATAAATTATACACTGCAACTACAACCCTTGTTCTTAACCACAGGTCTGGAAGAGCTGCATATCCCACCTCCAGCTGCTTAAGAAGAGACTAAAATACAGCAGCAGCCTGGCCTTCTGTGAGGTCTGGCCACTTGATTATTTTAAAAACATCATAAATGCTACTTTTACTTAGACTAAACTGCAGACCTCTAAAGTATATTCTAATTATAAATACAGAGGTAAAAGGTCTCAAAATACCACTTACCCTCCTTTGAGCCAGGGTGGTTTTGATGGATCAGCCTCATCTTGGCCCTGAAGTGTGAGAAGGGAAAGAAAAAAACCAACATGAATTTAGTTTACAGAAACAGAAAAAGTGTTTGTATTATATTCTGCAGAAAGGGTAACAGATCACACTGCATGCAGGCAAATGCATACAGAAACTCTTTCAAGCACCTCCAATGACCAAGATGCCAGGGTAAGTCATACAGACACAGACAGACTATGCAATTTCATTGGACAGCCAGGACTGGAACCTGAAGAGCCTGTTCAGTGCAACTCCTCATTCAAAAGGCAGTCTTGAAGACAAACTTTTTATTTTTTTCCAGCTCCAATGAGTTACTGGAAAACTCCTGTTACTACAGGTCACCACTTAACATGAATGTGATCATAATGAAGATGTTATAAATTAAAAGTCCTTGAAAAAAATGCACAAATGACAGACTAACATAAGCCTCTGTATGAACACTTGCAAGCTTTGCTCATGCCCAAGTGCAGACTCTAGTCTCCTAAGCAAAGAGGTCCTATTACAGCTCCACTCACTTATTTGAAAGTATTTAATATCTAACAGGCATGAAACAAGGGCCACCACCTTCAGGTCAACTGGGAACCCACAGCATGATGGAAAACGTCACAGACTGAAAATCTGGGGATTCATATTTATGAATTCAAACCATGTTCTTATGTTCATACTAAGAGTACATCTATAGAGTGATGTTCTGCAGATCTTGAGTGGACTAATTAGAAGTGATAAGCATTTGAACACTTGCAATGTACCTGCAAGAAACAGGTTCTGGATAAGGGGAAAATTATTACCCAAAACTGGAAACCCCTGTTTCAGCTCACAGGTCATATGTTCTCCTGCACCCCCTGAAGGAAATGTGGCTTTCACACAGGACTAAGCAGGTCACAGTGCTAATAGCTAAAACTCCAACCTCAGATAATCACATCTGCCAAGAGAAAAAAGAGGCTGCAAGTCACACACAGTGAAAAAGAAAGTATTTCCAGCCATGGAACTCACAAGGTGAGATTCAAAAAAGTAAAGGAGCTTGAGTCAGGAAATAACATCCAACTTTATACAAAATAAAAGAACATAGCCCCAGAAGAAAATTCTTTTTATTTTTTTTTTCCAACCTGTGCTCTGTGTGAGGTGTGCAACCCCACACTGTTCACAGGTGACAGACAAAGACTCCCAAGAAGAGCAGAAATAACCAAGGAAAAGGAGTTCTCTTAGAGATATCAACTTGCTCAGAAGCATATGTCCAAACTTTGTATTTTTGAGTCCTACAAATTAGGGAATTGGCAGATTTAAGAACTATATATGAGTAATGTTTATTATTTTATATTTAAACAGATTGAACAGCATGATGTTATCCACAATGGAATGGACCTGATCAGACAGGCCTGCAGAGCAGGAAGGGGTGCAGACCCACAGACCAGTCCCACCATGTTTCCCCACAGCTGCAGCAGCACACCAGGATCCATCAACCTTTGTTTTCAAAAACCCCTCAGCCTGAAATCTGCATTTTCTCCAGAGGGATCCAAACCAACTGCTGGTCAAGAAAGATATTATAAAGTAAATGCAACCAGATCCTTCTGAGCACACAGGGGAGGACATCTCTATCATTGCATCTGAACACTTGGAAGAGCTGTGGTTAGAAAGCAACATTAAAATGGACAAAGGTTTCTTACTGGACTGAGCTTGACAGCAATGGCTCAGCTGTGCTGAATGACAGAGAATGACAAACACAAACATGGCAACACTGACTGGCAGGAGCCAGTAACAAAGTTCTCAATCATTTTATGTGAGAAAGAAATAGAAGTGACTGATACTTGAGACATCAACAGACCACAAAACAGCGTGTTCATTGCAGACTGGGGACCACAAGAGCGTCAAGAATCTGGGAAAAATGGGGAAGGAAGGATATAGGGAAAGCCGTTACCTACAGTTAAGCAATTTCCTACAGGCAACCATGGGTCAACCGAGAACAACCAGGAATGTAGACATGGGGAGGGCAAGAAACAAACCTACATCATGTCCCAGATTCATGATATGCAAAGCAAAATTTGCCAGGAGTTCCCGATAATTCAAATAAACAAGGAAAAATATAATTTATTTTTACCAAGCCTTTCAGACATGCAAATAAAAAAATAAATTAAAAAGCAGAGCTTCTCTAGGGTCAAGATTGAAAATCACCTGGGCATAAAAGCACAAAACAAAAGAAAGAGTTTTCAGTAAGTGGCAATATCGATGAAAGGCCAAAGCAGGTGATGGCTGTGTGAAAGCAGGAGTTATCACCTGCTGAAAGCAAAGTAAAGAGCTAATGTGCCCCAGGCAGCCTTCTCCCTAAAAAAATGCCAAGACAACCAGCACCTGACATCCATCAAACGAAGGCTGATGCCTTGAGACTGTAGAAGAGCCAGTGTAGTATCCATAGTTAAAGTGTGTGTGTATGTGTGGAGGACAGAAATGTGATCCAGACTGGTGTAGGACCACTACTGGCTTCAAAAGCTTGAAATAGTTCTGAGCAAACCTGAAGAAAAGAATTAAGATGGAGGCTACTGAAAAACAGGAAAAAATATAACAGAGGCACAGCCAATTTTGCAAACATTCTGCCTTGTTTTACAAAGCAACTATTTTTCTCTAACCATAAAATTAATTATGAACTGAATTTTCCTTTAAAAAAAACCATTTTGATGCAGTGCCATGTGACGTTAATAAAGACCGGATAAGCTGAGGAGGAGAAAGGAGCGTTCAGGTGGATAAACAAGTAACTGTAACTGAGCCAGCCATGGACAACGCAATAAGGAAGCTAGTGGGAGTAAGTAGGATCTGCTGATAAAAATCTGGAAATGACAAACCCAGGAGAATTATTGACACTGAACCCATAGGTACAGTAGAAAGAACTGACAGCAGTAAATACTGCAACAATGGAGGATTAATCATGCTAAAAATGGCAAGGTCAAGGCCTCAAAGGCTGCAATGCATTTGACTGTATACAAGGTGTTCCTCAGTGGAGAAAAGCAAGAAACAATGGATTTGAGTTCTAGTCATCAGGCTGACCATAAGCCTCTATGATTTAGCCAGGTAGGAAGAGAACATAATCCATAGAGTATGTTCAATGAAATGTCTCCATAGAAGTAAAAGTACCTTAGTACTATGTTGTCAAGATTCCTTCAGAAAAGCATATTGAGTCTTTTTATTCTGTATCAAATTAAAAAAAAAAATCACAAAGGAAAATGGCAAATGCGGCTGGAGGATGTAAACACAATCCTAGAAGGAGAAGAAAAAAACATCTTGCTTATTCTAGCAAAAATAACCTTTTCCTATGTTTGTTCAATGGGCAGTTGAATGGGAAGAACAGCAGCTAAACAGAAGATGAAAATTCAAAGGTGTCTCACAACATCTCTGTTGAAGCCTTTCAAAAGGAGAAGCAGACACCAAACAATAACAGTTCTAGAGAACTAAGTTGGGAGGTTTATATAAAAGGAAATGGCATAATATCACACTTTGGCAGTCACCACGAAGTCCTCTGCAGTCCCTTCTTGCACTGACACATGTAGCCAAAGAATCAGAGGCTCTACTAGCTACATGTGCTGGCATGAGGGTTTAAGACATCCCCAGCAAATACCAGCTAAACAAAGTAATCTAAAATTTACACCCCTCTTGGGGCTAGGGCCTCTTCACGTATCCCTTCTCATTTAAAGAAAGCAAACACCAATATTGTCCAATCAGATGGATTTGTTGCAGCTGGTGAGTTTCCAAGTCTCCAAAGGCAGCACTCATTCCAGGACACAGCAGGGCTCCAGCAGCTGCCCTGGAACTTGTCACCAGCCATGGGTCTCCTCAAGTTCAGCCCATGGCAGCAGCCTAGGCAAGCAGCAGAAACAACAGGCAGGTGAGAAGAGCACTGCAAGAACTGTGGGAGTTTTTAGCACTGTCCTTCCCAAGGACAAATGGGAAGGCTAAGGGAAGGCAGATACATTTAACACCCTGTCATCCACATGCTGCATGTCAAAGTGTTTTGCTGGCTTATGGCCCTCTCTGCACAGCTCTGTCACTTGATCTTCCCTTGAAAGCAGCCACACCAGACTGAATCTGAAATTTAATTTTCTTTTAATCTCCAGCAAGCACATATGGGAGCACTGAAACCATGTTGAAACAAACATGTAAATAAAACAGATCATCACGTCCTTATTTGATTTTTAAAAAAATTTCTGATGCCTCTGGATGGCATTTTTATACCTACTGTCCTACAAATCCTTTCCAGTGGGGACGTGCTTGTCACCCCTAGTACTGCACTATACTGTACTATATTCACTCGCACTAAAGCATACCATAACCAGCTGCTGAAAGGTCTTCTCCAAGTAATTAAAGGTGCTTATCAACCAAGAACCAGTTAGAAAAACAATGTAAGTGACAAAGCAGCATAAATGCAAGGTCCCAGATTAAACCAGGCAACAGACATGGTCACTTAAGGCAAAGTATTCAGTCATAGGGAAGGCAATGTTTGGTGAAGCTTTTTTTCTTCCTGAAAAGGAAACAACAGGAGTTTTGCTTACCCAGGAAAAGCAGCAGCTGGACTTACAAGTACCTTGAGAAGTTGTTTAACAAAGCTACAATTTTAAAATATTGCAAATTCTCTCATACACAAGATACTTCAATGGACAGAACAAAGAATTATGCACTTCTGTAGGAGTGAAAGTCCATAAAATGGACAGAGGGGCAAAAAAAGAAATAAAATAAGAAATCACAAAGTCAGAGCAGCAGGGAAAGGAAGAAAGGAAGAAGGGAAAGGAAGAACATCCACAGATCTGTTAGCCCTCCATATAAATCTAGCTCTCCACATAAAAGGCTTCCAAACAATGTAATTTTCCATCACATTTAAGTACTGTGTCTAGCACATTATCCTCTTAAAATATAAAACAGATGTAAAACATGTAAAGCTGCTTTATGCTGCTTTATTTAAACAGATAAAAAAAATCAATAATGACTTCTTATTTGTTTTGAAAATCATCCTAACTTGTTTTCAAATACCATGTTTTATTATCAAACCTCAAAACCCTCAGCTAGATATAGTTTAATCTGAATCAGGCTAAAACAAGGAGCAACTGTTTCACTGACTAAATTTAACTTCTGGTCATGCCTAATTAGAGCATTTCTTCAGTGGCATTAACAGAGTCAGACTGAACTAAATCTTCCCAATTAAACCAGTCATTCTTGTGGTTCAACATCTTCACTCAAGTATGCTACATTTTACATGGAATCCCAAGCTTCTACAAGTCAATGGATTATTTGAAATTCATTCTGTATTCTGCAACAGCATCTATTTAATAAAAGGCTGAAGAGCCCCAAAGGAAGCTCCTTCCAACTGATGTATTATCCAGTACCACTTTTCCAGCTGCTAAGATGAACAGTTTGAAGGAGGTTACAGTGGTTTTGCACTGAACCCAAAAGGGGACTGAATTTAACACTGATATTTGACACCAGCTATCTCTGCATTCCTGAAAAAGCATTAATTGACAAATATTTACCAGTAAGAAGGAAACATAACTGCTGATATAAGAGCCAACAAAGCTTAGAAACCCAAATTCATCAGACTCAAAGGATGACATCTGCATGGAGGCCCAAAACCTGTGCGAGATTCAGCTTCTCCTGCAAGCCAGTTTTGCCTCATTTATACAACTACAGGAGAGGGGGAAACACAGCAGGCACTGCATGCACATAGCACAGAGTCATGAAAATAAAACAGCTGAGAATTCAAAAGCCAGTAATTTCTCTATGTGAGATCCAGTTGGTAACAGAATTGTTGACAAAGCACACAGCAGTCAACAAAACAATTCTGCAGATCCTCCTAGGAGGAAAGTTACCTGTTGCCCACAGGATAATGGGCAGAGAGGTAGCCAGTTCACGACTAGGAAGACAATAACTGTATGTATTAAGGAGAAAGTTCTGCCCTTCCCATGGGGCATAGGGCCCTGCTCAAAGCAAAGTGACTACCTAAAAAGGCATGGGACCTGCAGCAGACATCTTTCAGCATCCAGGTTTGATTAAATTCACCACTGCAGCCCAGAGGTGTACTTGTGACTTTAATTGATGAAAGTGGGTGAGCCAGACAGAGATGAAATGAGATTAAATAAAATCACTGAAGAAAAATAAGGACATACTTGGTTTAAACAAGATCCACAAAGAGGAAGACTGGAAAAGACAGGATGAGCAACTTGTCCTCTGCTAACGTGGTGCCTTTGCGCATCACACACGCACCCCACGGAGCACTAAAGGGAGGAGATCACTCCAAGCATTCATGTTTTCCTCTTTGTACAAGGTCATAGGCACTGAACAGACTCTTAACTCATACACAGTGTTAACAATGCCTCAGACAAGCATGACATGCTAAACTGAATCTTGGTGCCTCAGCAGGAGCAACTGGCTACAGGAAGACGAGTCATGCACACAGAGGGGTTTCAGAAAGAGATGCTGGTTACAAGGGACAACATGTACAACCTGGAGCTCTCCTCTACCTCCTTCTGCAAAGGAAGAAAAAGGAAAAAAAAAAAAAAAAAGAGAGAAGACGGAGAGGAACAAAAGTTAGTAGACCAGATTTCTGCCATGAGTTCTGTAAAAAAGATTTTTACAGAAACTGGGATAAAGGTTTGCCATAAGTTGATAACACGTTTGTGCAGCAGAGAGTTTTCCCATGTGCCTCCTGGGACATGCATCAGACAATTCATCTCTAACAGACAACATCAAGTTAAACTCATCAAATTTCACCCATAACTCCACACATTTAAAACATATGCTTTTGAGAACTCTTTTTAGAATTACTATTCCTGTTTCATTAACTGAAGAATTTTAAGTAATCTTAACATGGAATTGGAACTGCCATTTATCACACAGGGGGAAAAAACCCTGTACTTATTATAAGGAGGAACGAAGTTGCTCCCTCTCCCCCAGACTGCATCCACTGCCTGCATCCACTGCCTGCATCCCAGCATCTGAAACATCCCCCCTGCTCCCTTCCTCACTCCCTGTACATTTTGCCCGGTACGAGGAAACTGGCAGCTCCCACGGAACACATTTTGCCTTTGCAAATATCATAATGCAGAGAGATATTTTCTGGGTTTATACATTTAGGCAATTTTCTTCTGAGGAAAAAAAAAAAAAATTAAAAAAATCCAGAAGCCTCCTACACTAAATCTCATGTTTATGGATAGGCAATTTCAAGGCTAGTAAAGTTATATGAGAGTCATACTCAAAACTTCCGGTACAGACATGATATTTTTTAAGTCTTCCAATCAGATAATTCTCTATCTGCAAAGAAGAATCATATTACTCATTTGTGTATGAAAGATGGAGGGGAAGGAATATCTTCATGGCAACAGGAGACACTCAAATTGGTTTAAAAGCAAAAATAGTTTTTGAAGTTACTGTCTATATGGGTGTAATTACAGACATGTAATCACCAAGACAGGAAAATAGAGAAGCTATTTTAACTTAATCGCTAAGGAGAAGTCAAATTACTTTAGCAAACGAAGTGCTGGATTGTAGCTAAAATAAAAATCCTATTTTCCACCTTAAGACGTTCCTGCATGGATGCTCATTAGGGAAGAAAGCCTCTGGACCACCCTGCAGGCTTCTCCTTTGGAGCTAATGGAGGAGAAATCACAAGCAGTGCACAACCACAGTGTGACACAAGGGCTGTGTTTTGGCACTCTGCATAGACCAGCTGACCTGGAGAAACTGAGGAAACTTAGGGTCCCTTCCAGACTCATATGGGAACATGTTTGGACTCTTCTGACTGTTCTCCTCTGAAGTAGTCTTCTATACCTTCTTCCTGTCTGTCCTGTTCAATTAAGCAAAAACTCACCTAGACAGATAAAATTCCACACCAAGTCCTTCGGTTTTGTCCATCTTTTCAACAGTCACTCCAAGCCCTTCCAACCCAAGCCAAATCTCTCCTGACTTGGTCCCTGGTGTGGTTTCAAGTGTGTCTCAGGCACATCCAGGTGCACCTCATTCCTGAGTTTTTTATTCCTTTGTATTTGAACACTATTCCTTCCTGGCCTCTCCCGTGGAGTCCTGAAGTACAGAAGATGCAGGAGACCTGGATTCATGTCCCCTCTCAGGTCTGCTGCAGCTCTCAGTCACGTTGAGCAGGGAAACCCTGCTTTTAGCCCCCAGCTGGAAAACACTGAGGACAGATGGAGTCTCTGGCAATGCAACAGCTCAACAGTAGCAAGCCACCAGTAAGCATATGCAAACTACACATTTTTCAAAAGCGTATTTTCTCCGCTCATTTGGGGTTGATTTTCCACAGAGAATTCCTTGACACAGGCTAGCACTGCCAAATTTTAAGACCTCAAGGCACTAGAGCTTCTCAAATATAGGTCAAACTTATTTTTATACAAACACAAAGCAATAACTCCTGCATTAGACTAATTTTTGGGTAATTTAACAAAAAAACCAAAACATAAAAAGCCATTTTGGCTTAATCCGTATTCATCTTTGATTTCTGAGCCCCATCAGTTTAAGGCTGTTAGGGACAGTTTCAGGCCAAATGTAAAATTTGGCAAAGCTCTGAGTAACTGCAGACACAGACTTAAACATCTTGTGTCTCACTGCAGCATGTGCATTCACACCTTCATCAATGGTGACTAACTTGGCTAAACCCCGATCACAGAATTCTTTCACCATTTCACTTTTGAGCAGTAACCTTAAATCTCTTAAAATCTCTAGCATTTCAGGGCTTTACTTCAAACAAATTCAAACTATCGTCATCTTCACTTACACTTTTTTTTTTTTTTTTTTTCTTTTTCTCAAATTCAAACTTTAAAAGCTTCCTCAGATTTTCAGGGATTTTTATTTTTTTTTTCTTTTGACTTTCAATTAAGCACAACAATTATTTATATGCATCTGCCAAGTTCCAAGTTCTTCTGGTAATTTGCATCTGTGTTCAACTATAAATAATTTAAACCTTTATGCCAGTGCATCATCTCTGATTCACCAAAACATGCATATTTACCAACACCTTCAAACTTATCTTCCATTCCTTTGCTGGAGGCTGCTGCCAAACACATTTAAGAAAATACCTTGAATGGAACTTTCCAACAAATGTGAGGTTCAGGTTCAGAAACAAAAAAAAGCTGCAGAACTGGGTTTTCAGTGGACCTTATCTGGGAACTGAAAAGGCTATTAACAACAAATCATGTTTTTAAAGACACAAACACTCATCTACAGCTGGGCAAAAAAGCAAACCAACAATATTCCACTGCTTTCCAGGTATGATGCTTTTTCCAAAGGAAAGAAATAAAAGCTTGGTTCAAACTTGAGTACATTGAAACAGGACACAGAACTGCAGCTTCTCTTTTTTGAAAAATGCATGCCAAAACAACACTATTTCAGAAAGTCACAGAATCACAGAATGTTTTGTGTTGGAAGAGACCTTAAGGATCATCTAATTCCAACTCTTTCCCTGTCTAGCTGTCAGGGTCTGGGCTGTTTTGCATCCTAGCATCCTTAGTGTATTTTCCCCAGGGTCTCACTTTTCTTATCCTTCATCCACTTCCTTCTACTACCTTTGACTCCTTCTGTCTCTCAAAGCACATTTCCTACATTGTGACTTCATCACACACTTATTTTTATAGTTTCAACTGCCAAATCTACCTTATAGATCAACTTTTATGGGAGTGGCACACAAGTGCCACCAACTTTTTGCCACATCAATTCAAGAGAATTAAACCAGGGATGACGAGAAATCCCAATTCACCCTGGAGGCAGATTTAAGGTACAAAGCACAGCTCTGTTCCTCTTCCTCACTTGTTTTGTCTACTTCTTGTCTTGTGAATATGCCTGCGCTGCTCAAACTCTGCTGAGATGAGCAGCCTCCTCTCACATTCAGAAACAGGCTATTTTAGTACTTCTGCTGTACTGTGGCACATGCTAATCCAAACCACTGTCTGTTCCCTCAAGTTCTAAAATTAGGACATATGTCCAGGACTTAAGCACCACACAAACACTATCCAAAAAAAAAAAAAAAAAAAAAAAAAGAGAAAGAAAGAAAGAAAAAGAAGGTATCTCTGCCAAGCCTACTAACTAATCCCAGTGTTTCCCTCATTAAAACCTTACTGTTTGAGCCAACTCTGTACTAAAGACCTTGTATAAAATAACAAAGCAGAGAGCTGATTACCAGCTTTATGATCTGCATAACTGAGAGATGACTGGTACAGAAATCAAATATGGGTTGACAGATTGCTTCTTCACAGTGAAAGCAGAGTCACTGGAAAAGCACTTGGCACTAGATGACTCCTTTAGTGTGGAGAGGAGCCCACTGATCATTCTGACCAACTTTCATGATTGCAAGAAGAGTGAACACAGTATATGATACAAGGAAGTTCACAAGTATGTGAAGATTGCAAGCTGTAGTTAAAGTAACTTCCACTCTTGGAACAAAGCCTCTTTCCTTAACTGTAGTGACTCATGGAAATGACACTGAGAAAGCCTTCTCACTGCCTGGAGAGGAAGGGGGAAGATGGACCTACACCTCAACTTCAGGTTCTGTTTTACCAAACAGAGGCTGTCAAAACATGTCCCATCAAAAGATGCCAGTCAGCTCTATCTCCCACAGCCTCAGGAAATGGTTTAGCAACACTGCTCCACCACTGTATCAACTCACATCTGCTGTGGTCACACATTTCAAAATCTGTGCTGGAAATAAGGGATGTAGTTCCCCAGAAACAAAAAAAATTCCATCTCATGGACAAGTTATGGAAATAATACCAAAATACAAGTCTCAACCTTCCAATTTTTAAACTATTATTATTATAATTATTATTATTTCTATTTATTATTTTTAAAGGTCTCTACTAGGATAACATTTAACAGTGATTAAACACTGAGAACTCCCACTTTGTGACAGAGTCACTTAAAGTCTAGATGCACTCAACTCATGAAACTGCAAATCTGGCTACTTATAGCTCAAATGCACACTTTGTTATCACATGTCTTAGCTATTATATTTAACAAGAAACCAAGTCACGAATTATGACGAAAAACCTTTAACACCTGCTATTTTGAAGAAGCACTGCAAATCTCCTTCTCTCAAAGGAAAAAAAAAAAGGTGAAGCTTTCTAACTGGCATTTCAGTGTATTACACAGTAAATTTTAGGGGGTTTTGTCTGTACTGTTGTACAGTGCATGTACTAGTCTTTGTACATTGTTATGAAATTGTAAGCTATTTGCTCACAACTTTTAATAAACTCACAGAATGTTCACAGTTCACCCAGAGAATGAAGTGTTGGCCGCTGGCTGCACAAATACTAGATTTTGACATCTCCTTAAAAACATTTTTTTTTTTTCATTTTACCTGAATTTGTCTCCTCAGCAGAAATCCAGTTTCCCTCCTGTGCTAATTCTTTTAAGAGTCTCCTACGCATTTGTCTCTTTTCCCTCAGCACATTTTTGAAATTGTTGATGCATTTGTTCAGGTAGATGGTCTCTGCGCACACCTTGTCAAGGCTCATGGGCCTGCACTCCTTTGCTGGGTCAGGTGGATGGTTCCCATTTTCTCCATGCTCACCAGGAGGTAACTGCTGCCCACTAAGGATTTCACAGTCAGATGATGGCAGCACACCAGAAACGGGAGGCTCATGTGAAAGACCGGAAGGAACAAATTGCATCTGAGCAGATGCTTCACTGTTGACATTTGCATTTGCCTGGCCCTCAGAGGACTGACTAGGAGGGGTTTCTGCAAAGTAGTCAGAGCTGCCACCCATAACTGAACTGGTCAGCATAAGCGTGTTGTCATCATCCATCTGTAAGCCACTATCATTTTCCAAAAGGATTTCAGAATCACTGGTTTCCAGTTTATGGAACACCACTTGCAGAGCAGACCTGAAGTGGTGAATAGCTTTCCCAAGCTTATTAGTGTAAAACTTCATGTCTACAAGATCAATGCTGTCCCGGGAGTGGTCAAGGAAATACTGGGAATTTTCTAGGACATCCCTAAAGACCTGATCAGTTGGATCTTGATCATTGAGGTCCATTTGGATCATATCTTTCAAGCTGTCACTACTGTCAGCCATTTCATCTGTTGTATGATCATAGCTAATGGTTGTCACCCCACTAGAAACATCTTCTCTTTGAACATCACCTTTTTCTGCACTGGTAAATTTGCAAGAGTTATCATAGTCTGTTTCAATTTCTTCTGTGGTTATCCCCTCATCTTTTTCTAGAAGAGAAGAAGAATTCTCAGTGATGCTTTTAGTGTCAAGCCTCTGCTCACTACCATTACTTGAAGCACACATCTGGCTTGCATGGCCTGAAGAGTCAGATGAGCAGCAGTGATTTCCATCACCTGATTTAGGTGAGTTGGCCATCTGTGGAGATTCAGCAAGGGCCTGGCAAATGTCTCCATCATCTGAAGGCTGCTCACTGCAGCTTATTTGTGCTTCCTTTCCAGTTTCAGGTGTCAAGGTGTCTTTCTTGGTCAAGGCTGACTTCTGCACAGAATCAAGTCTCTCCCCTTCACACTGTGCTTTCCTACTCGTGCTTTTATACTTAACCTGGCATGAGTCCATCTGAAGGTGCCCAATTACATCAGTTCTCTGAGCTCCATCAGGATTCACTGAGTTCTGATTATTTTTCTTGAAGCCAGACTGGGAAGAGACTGAATCTGTTTTCTGGCCCTTCTGCCACTTTTGCTCCTCACTGGTAGCAATTCGGACCCCTGAGCTCTGCAGAAGAACAGATTTCTGTAAAATATAGTCTCTCTGTTCACAACTCACAAGTTTTACAACCGCTGGTCTTGGCATTAATGGCTTGCCTGTACCAATATCTGACCTATAAGCATCTTTTATATACTTACTGCACTGAATACCATTGAAACAGTGATATTCAGACAAAAAGCTGCAGATAAGCTCTACTGTGTTCTCACCATCTTTCTCTGGGATGCCATAAAAATATAACACTGGTTCTTCCTTCTGTACCTCCCTTCTTGGCTCTCGAGCATGTGTACCCTGGGTTTTGCCACTGGAACCACCTTGCAGGCCTTCTATCTCGCTCAGGACCGTGTCTACACAGCTGGAGACCTCATCCACAGAGCCTTTTATCAAGGTGAGGTGCTGACGGAGCTCTGCAATCTCTGTCTGGATTCGACTTATTCCCTGTAGCTCTTTAACAATGTAATCTACGACATCAGCTGAGCGGTCTTTTGATTGCCTTCTTCGACTCCTGTATGCAATGGTCTTTTCCTGGGGAAAGCACCCTTGCCTTTCAGCTGCATCTCTCCAGCTCATGGTAATGCTCAGGGAAGAAAGGTCCTGCCCCTCAGACACTCTGCCCCTTATTTCAGAAGAGGTTTGCGTGATACCATCAGAAGAACTCCCCTGCAAGTCCTTCTTTTTCTGCTGAACTGAACATGGTATTTTTACATAGCCACCCCAGTTCAGTTCCACCTCACCAACACACACTTCACTGACTCCCTTGGAATCATGTCCTCCATCCTGATGAAAGTCCCCTCCAGCCGTGGAAAATTCAGTGCTTGGAGAGCTCCTCTTGATTCCACAAACAAACATGTCTGATTCAATCTCCACCGGGGAGAGCTGGCAGCGATGTGCGTGGTTTGAATTATCATCTACCTGGCCTTGAAGAAGCCTCTTCATTTTGTCCCGCAGAAACAAATGGAGCTTTTGCTTCTGGAATTGCTTCCTGCCCTGCAGTTTTACAACAGGTTTTCTGTGCAGAAGTGAAATTTCATTTTCTTGCTTTTTCAATCTACTTCTAGCAAACATCATCAGCTGCACCTGTGTTTCTCATAGTGCTACAAGCTGCACAAGCATACATCAATCACTTCCCAATGCACAACTTGCATCCAGTTTTTATTCTGTCATGAAGCAGCTACCGAAAGAGGGGAAAAAAAATTACAGTTTGGTTCAGATAGAAAAATCCGAGGTAACTTAAGCAGAAGAATTAAAAATACCCAAAAACCTAAAACCAGCACACACATAAAATGAGACAGAAAGAGGATGTGTTATTTAAAGTGTACAGACATTGTCTTGGTTTTGGCCACCTCCCCAGATCAGGTTCTTGCTGGAATAAGTGTTCCTCACTCCCTCTTCTATTCAAGAGAGTGAAAAAAAACAAACCAAAAGGGTCAAATTCAAAAAGAAGTTCTGTGGCTGTTTTTCCACCAGGTTTGCAAATTACTCTCAAGTTTGAGCTCCTGGTAAGTGTGCACTGTGCGATTTAATTAGCTCCCCCCCAAAAAAATTCTGACATTATAAATTCTATCCTTGCACATTTCCTCTCCTTTCAAATTCACAATCTTCATCCTTTCTTTCTTTAAACCAAAGCAGAAATCAAATTTAACTTGGTACAGTACCAGCTAGCCCACAGGAACTGCACCAAGTGATGTAAAGTGGCAAGAAGACTGGATGACAGATTTTAGGAGTAAAACCCCTCTGCTAGTTTAGTATTTTCATCTTAATATTTTGCTGCAAAGCAGTAAAAGAAAGAAAAAAAATCCAAAATATTAACCAAACCAAAAAAAAATCTGAAAGCTTGCAAGCTCCCAAGCTAACCTGCAGTTAAATGTGCCACACTCAGCATATGCACAAACAAGCTGAGCTGACAGCATGGAACTTCTGCATGTCACTTCTACTCCAGCTCTGGAGATTTTGCAGCTGATTTAAATCCCTTCTATAAAGAGCAAAATAAAAACAAAAGACCCCCACCATGTTAACAACTTTAAACTTCCATGTGCTTTTACTGCCATACTTACTAATAAACATACAATCAGTTTTTTCCTCCAGAGAGAAGGGCACACAAGAGACCTACACAGGATCCTCCTGAAGGCAAGGTCACTGGAGAACACAAGTGTATTTTACGATTCAGTTTGGTCTTGCTGCCTGAAGCATATAATCTTTCTCATATTCTTGTTTTATTTAAGACCTATAACTGTCTTTCATTTCTATTGTTTCACTTTGTGGGCAAGAAGGGAGAGAGTATTTTTTGATCTCGAGGAAGCAGCATTGCAAGTACCAATCTCTATAATAAGAGCTTAATTAATATGCTATAAAAGAGGTTGCATCTGTGTTTAAGGCTTAAGTCCCATCATCAAGCATCTCAGCTGAACTTCCATACCAAAGGCAATACCTGCCCTTTTGTAGGCTAAGCAAATTCTCTGTGAGATTGATTGCCAGCTTATTTAAAGAAAGTAGGTTTTAATTTTCTAGAATTTTCATGCCATTGGTCCAGAAAAAGCAGTTGGTTGTTTGTTTTTTTTTTATCTAACTATTTCCTCATAAAGAAGGGCTGACATAGGGAATATTTTCTCAGACTCTCTTCTTCTACCACTTACACAGTTTAGCCACTTTCACTTGAGTGGGTAACTGATGTTTAACATCAAAAAATCATCCCTTTATCAGCTGCAAGAAGTGAACCCTTGGAGAGTAAGCAGTTGGATTCAATGGCAGCCAACAAAAAGAGCTCCACAGTTGTGGCTGCCTACACAGGTTGCTTGAGGGTAGCACACAGAAATGCTCATGTCAAATATTATCCAGCATATTGAACTCCAAGTGCTAGAAGAAAAGCCGACATACACTTGTTCAAGGTTTTCCTCAGAAAGCTCATCGTGTTTCCTTCTGAATGCAGCTCTCAAGGCAGCAGGGGGGCATAATGATCACTTTAGTTAAGAAAACAAAACAAAAAAAACTACAATTCAAGACAGAGCTCACTCTCACTTCCCCTTCTGCTACAACACTCAAAAGCAGCAATTTTTTACAGAAATCACTTTTTCCTGCTGAATGCTTACTTGCAAGATTGCAGTGGTTCTAAAGCTGGAAACTCAGTGCAAACAGTACAATGCTGTCATTTTTGTTTATAGATAGTATTTGTAGTATATGTATATAGATAGGTGTGAGTATATATGTGTGTATATATATATATATATATATATATATACACACATAAACACACACAAGAATATCTACTTCACTGGAGAGTTTCAAAAGCACAACTTTGATTTCATCAAATACGAACAGTACCTTTCTATCTTTCCCTAAAGAGGACAGAAACTGTTTCCCCCAAGGCTGGGAACAAGGCCAGAGCAGAACACATGGACAGCAGCTCTGGCTCAGGGGGATGCCTTTCTACTTCTCTCTACAGTAGGTGGAAACTAATGGAAATCACTGTTTACCACCAGAGATCAAATCATTGCCCACTGAGTGGAATGCCAAGAATCAAGTAAGAGAATTGCCCTCATTGTCCCTCTCCCACAGACTTCCTCCCTCTATTCCCCACCCCAAGCCCACGCTCAGACCTGAAGCTCTGAGCACTTACTTATTCTGTGGGCTGGTCCCAAAGTGTCTGCCACATCCTTTCCCCCTCCTCTCCACCCAGGGCTGTGTGTGTGCTTCTGTCCCCTTCCACACTCCAGACTAGGTGCTCTGCAGCGTGTCTCCTATAAAGGTCCCTTATGTTTCTCATGCTGTCTGTGTTAAAGCTGTGCTTTTTTGTAGCACCGACATGTGAAGTGACAATAAAAGTTAGTGCAGGTTCACCCAGGAAAAAGAACAAAACCTAAACTAGATGCAAACCCCTGACAAAGTCTTTTTCTCTTCCAGAATCACTCCAGGAGTCACATTAACACATAACAAGAAATCAAGTCCTTAAGGAAATAATATTTGGATCCTGGTGTCCTGCCAGATGCTGCAAGCCTTCACTGACTACACAAGGTTTGTTCTGACTGCCTTGTTAGCAGTCATTTCCTTCCAGAACTCCATGCTCAGTTCAGTGCAGCTGTCTCTGGATGTGCAGGAGAGCAGCATGCACAGTCACCATCATTTCTATGTTCCCCAACTTCCAAAAAAAGAGCCAGGCTCAAGCTCAACATGAGGAGTACATTGCTGCTTTACTTGGGGATGTTTGAACTCTTTTGCATTCCCATGAAGACAAAGCTGACATATTAGGATTTTAGAGAGGGGAAACAAGTGAGCTTCCACAAACACCACACATCTCCTTGTCACTCACATTACTGTCACTGGACACACTTCTGAAACAGCCTTGTAATACATGAACAACAGATACTTTTCTTTCTGACATACAGATTTGCCATGACAACAGGAGTAAAAGCATGTCATCATCAATCAGCATCCATGAATGAGAAAAAAAGAACATGAGAAATCCCATGAAGGAATAAAATGCAATTATGTTATCTCTGCTCATTAGCTGGGGTTCAGCCATGTTTTATGCTTACAGCATAAAACAAAGAGCCAGGGTCTCATCAGGAAGAAGGGAGGTGACTGCAACCCCCTCTGAGTAGCATCTTCAGTTCTGTGAGACTCTGGACCAGCATGTTTCAAAACAAAGGTGAGCCTTCAGCACTACCCCACACTGCAGTGGGCTGGCTGAAGTCTGGTGGAAGAAAATGGGGTGAGAGCACAAAAATTCTGCTAAAATGAGGTATATTTATCTTATAGAATCATAGAATTATTCAGATTGGAAAAGATCTTTAAGATCATCAAATCCAACAATCTACCCAGCATTGTCAGGGCCACCACTAAACCATATACCTGAGTGCCACATCTATATGTCTTTGAAATGTGTCAAGGGATAGTGAATCCACCACTCCCATGGGCAGCTCATCCTGATGTCTGACACCCCTTATTAATGGCTATCTGGTTTTCATCACACTAAGGTTAATACTGAGACATCTTTAGCCCACAATATCATTCATGTTAGAAGGTGCTGGTACCTCAGGGTAGATGTGATGTTCAAGGAACCCAGCAAGGGATATAAAAACAATTAACTGTGATCAGAAAAACACTTCACAGCAGCCTCTCTGGCTACTGACTCATTCTACTGAGTGAAATCTTTTTGATTTTTTTGATTAGATTATATTTGAGTATCGTCCACACAAAGTGGTATTGCATTGCCTGTACTAGCAATTACACTAGGAAAAGCAATAATAAATAAAATGCCTGATAAATGGTCTTGTTACTTTATAAAGTGCCATTTAAGCATGAAGAATACCAATAACAAAAATGCAGGACATTGTGGGGAAAAAGATTTTGGCATTTAAAAGAGAAAGAAATCATGGCTAAGGCTGCCATAGCAACATCGCCCCAGCACTCAGCATGCTGAAACATTGACTCTTCCTGAGAATATTATAGCATTTTTAAACACAATAATTGCTGAAAAATCCTAACAAGGCTTCACAGAGATATGAAGGGTTATCATCAGTTTTGCTGTTTGACTTCTGGAGATGAGCCTGCAATTTTCTAATTAATACCATTAGAATTAACTTCGGGTTGGATCATACCTGAACATGGCATTATTGCTTTGCTGCTGAGAATGTGTCTTTCTTCAAACCTTCTTCTGATAATTAACAAAAATTCTAACTTTTGAGTCCTAGCATGGATGATTAGAACAACAAGGTACTGAGCTGAGCAATCCTGGGTAAAAAGCAGCATAGCTGGAGAACAAAACATACTGCTGAGAAACACCTTCACCTCAGGACATTTAGGTTGAAAGTGAGGTGCAGAAGAGACACATGGAACTCCACAGTGGATTGAAGAAGAAATACACTCATGCCATTAAAAAGACTGTAGTTACAAAAGGATGGCAATAATTTTACATAAAACAACGCGAGGAGAAGAACTATTACTCAGTCCCTTGCTAAGCCTTTCACAGTCCCTCTGCTGCCAAGCTTCAACGCTTCCTGTTCAGGAATTACTGCACTACTCTGAAAACCACATCCCAGCCCTATCTGTAGAACTTCCTTGGGTTTTTAAAAACTTTCAAATATATTTTCCAGGTTATACCTGTATCTGTTTCCATACAACTAAGCAAAAAGCATGACAAAACACTTCAATGAAAGTATCAATGACAGTCAGCCTTCACACCTCACACATTTGTGGAAAAAAAACCCCACACTTTCCAGAGTAGTTTCACAGAAGTGACAAAAGGTCAGGTGGGGTCAGCCAGTCATCCTCAGGGCAGAAAACTGATCCAGGGAGAAGTGCATATAACACAGTTCTGCACTTCCCGCATCACAGTTATTTGTCACCTTTTACAAAAAGGCCAGCTGACCGAGGGGAAAAAAACACATCTGAGTAATACTTTGCCACATCAGCAAGTTATCAGGGTAGCTACTAAGTAAAGGAACAGTAAAAATCAAAAACTCTGAGGGTAAAACACCCACTAAAGTGTTGTGGGTTCATGGCATTCACCAATGTAAAAACTTCTGTTGCGAAACAGCATTAAATTAAACTAATGTAATGGAAGGGTATCACTGTGCAGTAGAATGAGGACAGCACCTCCTCCTTTAACTCCTTAATACCCTCTACAAACTTAAGGGACACCCCAGAAGTTAAGTGTGTCTCAGCTTTCTGTAAAATGGGGACTAATGTCTGTCATACAGACAGCATCCTTCAGTGAGCACAGATAGAGAGGCACCTGAGATGTCCAGGCTTTAAGTCCAGCTGCCTTGGAAACCCCTGAAGGGCTCCTCAGCACCAGGCAGCCCTTCCATTCTTCAGTGCCTCAACATGCTTATTCCCTCTGCATCCTTCAATCCCAGCTTTTCCTGCAGGCTGGAGGCAGCAGTGCCTGGCACAGCGATGCATTGCCTGCAGTAACAAATGAGGTCTGTCACCACCTGGCAGCCAGGAAAAGACGGCATCCAGAGACAGAAATAGGGGTTGTCCCCAAGCACAGACGGAGGCACAGGCTGTAAGCTGACGACCAAGGCAGTGCAAAGGCTCATGCCTGGTGAGCAGCAAGCTAACTCTGAAGCACCTGCCTAGTTCTGAGGCAACCCTGTGCTGAGGAAAAGGCAAAAGGGAAAACTGACTACTGAAAATAGACATCACAGCTGCTTCTGTCTATCTTATATTAAAGTTACTTCACTCCTTTCCAGCAAATACAAAGCCTGAGCAGCAGCCATCAGCGGTTTGGGAGCCAATGGGTAAACAATTAAGTCCAGCAGTACGCTGAAACAAGTATCTCCAAAGCATGGGGGTTTTGTACACAGCTGAATCAATCAGTAGATGGCTTGCCCATGACAACCTAAAGCATTAATTGCTTCTTAAAACAGATTTATCCCAAATCAGGATCCTAAGAACAAAGCATTATATTGAACACATGGGCCAGGATCAAGGAGCAACTTCTTGTTTAAAGGAAACAGAGCTCCAAGAACTGAAACAAAATTATCAGGGCATGCTGACAAGTTGGCTGGCCATGGGATAAAAACTCTAGAAATGTCTGCCAGACTTTGGGGAAAGGTTTCTAATTATTCAGCTACCTCTAACCAGAAAGAAAACAGACAACACTGGCAGTATAAACACAGTACCTCTGGCTTAAATAACGTTTCCATGCACTGTTATGAAAATGCCAAATGATGCTAAGAGTGCTGCCTAGACTAACAGAAACAAGAACATGCTGTGTTTCTCTTCTACTTGCAATCCAACTTAAGACCCAGTGCTGAACTACTGCTGGACCAATAGTGTGAACTCTCCAAGTCCTGCATTTCTTACAAGAACCACCATGAACCACTCATCAGTAAGGATTTTCTCTAAACTCTGATGACTCAGAGAGGATGTTTGGAGCTGATCTTCCAGGTGACAGTGCCTCAGCTCACAGGTACATTCAGGCAGGGGAGGGACAGGCAGCACTCACCAGTACAGGGTGATGAATTAGGAGACCCAACTTCTGTTGTCAGGGCAGAGAGAGCACAGCCCTAGTACAGACTAGTTCTACAAAATCTTACTCACTGATTCTGACCTGTTCTGAACTCCCTTAGGACAGACATTTGGCAATGATCAGCCAGGCACCGTATGCAGCAAATGGAATAATTAGGGTTTTACAGCTCATGATATTAAAACGTAGCACGTGGCAACTAAAATCCTCCTGGGCTAAAATTGCAGCTTTACTTCTATAAGCTCTCTCCTTTTCATCTCGGGGTCTGAGGACCTTAGCATTCTGTATTAAGTCTTTAGGTTTATCCCTGAAAGGCTTGCTCCATTAGCAAAAGAAACCTGCCCATATAAATGGAGTGAAAACTAAAAAGATATCTGAAAACAGTCACACCATCTGCTCTGATTCACGAGCTTGTACAGCATCCTCATCGCTCCTGCATGCCAGTCATTTCATCTCATCAACTCACAAGCTTCTCAGCACAAGAAATCAGGCCAATGACAAATATTCTGTGTTCAAAAGAAGCTCCTTTCTTAAATGACATTTAAGGAAGAATCAAACTAGTAATTTAATTACTTCAACTTATTTGTTTCTCAAGCGATCAAATTTAAATTATCCCCAAGCTCCCTTCCCTTTAACTCTTCTTCCCTTAGCGATTTTGATGTCAAATTCCAGCTGAGATACAAACCCTCCTAACAGAGAAGTATGAAAAGTAAACAGACACAACCTCAATTATACCAGTCATAAGAAATCTACAATTAGTGTCTAATGGGTGAAAACAAAAACTAGAGCCTACAAAATGAACATACTAAGTGTAAATTGTTTTTACAAAGGACATTTTTAAATCCAGTCAGCTTCCAATGGAGCTATTGTATTGCTAAAGTAAACACACACACACGCACACAGAGAGCCCACTCTAAAAATAAAGAGCAATTCTCCTTGATTGCTGCCTACTTGCAGTTTATACCCAGGCACTTCATTTGTTCCAATCATTCACTTACCTTGCTGCTTCAAAATAAAACAAAAGGCTAAAATGTAAAGGAAATCTATAGAATTAATAGAAAACTACAGAATACAATAGCTTGTTCTCATAGAAAATACAAGTCCTGAAGGATTCCTAATGTTGTTAAAGGTTCACCGGATAATGAACTTTCACTATGGAGATTATCAACATATTCTTGGTGTCCCATCTGAGGTATTAGGGAAAGCAACATTAAAGGCACCGAGAGTTTCCCGTTCCACAGCAGCACTAGGATGAGAAATCACGTAAAGTTGAAGGCATGTTGAAGGGAATAAAAAATACAAACAGCTACTAAAAATCCAAAAAGCAAAAAACAGCAGAAGCTAATGATTGCAAAAGCTAAAAATGCAGAAATCCTTTTGGTTTCCAGGAGCATCCCTCAACAAAAATTCTTTAGTTCCCCACCACAGTGCATCTTTTCCCTTTCTCAGGCTGTACCAAGTACAGTTAAAACTTCATCCTTTTCTTCAGATGTGACTCAACAGAAAATATTGTACTTCAGAGGCAGAGAGAAAGCTGTGCAGCTACTTTACTCCTCCTCGTCAGCTGCCTACTGCCTAGCTCCTCACACACGCAGCCTCCCCGCTTCACTCCTCGCCTCAAAATGATTCTCCACTTTATTATCCATTCAGAAGGAAATACGAACTGATGGAGCCAATCTGACTAAAGACAAAACGCACTCCTTTGGCATTACGAGAGCAGGCAGTGCAGCGCAGCGAGCGGATCTCTGCTGGAAAAACGCTCTGGCATCCTGCGGGACTGTGGAGAAGGGGGGCTGGGGGAAAAAGCCCAGGACTCAATATAATTAACCGGCTCCAAGAAGATATTTTGCCCGGCTCTGAGATGGAGGTTTATTTTTATCTCTCCTGTTCACCCCCCAACTAACCCACAAGATTCAGCTATGCCCTTGCTGAAATGAATCCAGTTTCCAAGGAAGACTAGTACCAGCTCTGCTACAAGTGTGGGGGATTGAACACCCGTTGATCTCTCATTTCCCAAAAATAAAAGTCACATTGTTACATAAAAGAATGACTGCAGAAATGTTGTGCACAGAATCAGATCCACTCACGTTGTACTGACACTTCTCTCCTGGGAATGAGCAGCAGTAGGCACTCATCCTGTAAGAAGTGCCTGAATTAAAGGCACCATTTATCTGCCCCACAGCCTGCTCCAGAGACATCCAACAAACTGCCACTAAGAAAACCTCCCTGGCCAGTTGATCCATGTTCACATTCTCCTTCCCACAAATGTTCCCTTTATCCTGTCCCCGCTCTTCGTGCACCCAACACAAACACCCACCTCCTTCCCAAATACTGTTTCTCTGCCTCTAGCACTAAAGGCACTGTGTGAGTGCTGGTGTTGCTCAAGAACAACTCACTGCATCTTTCAAAACAGTGTCTTTTCACAGTGTGGGGTGGGATTTTGAAGAGGCCTATATGACATAGCTGTGGAAATGCCACTATCCTCCCATCTGTTCAAATACCTCCTACCTCCTCGTGAGCCAGCCTTGCTGTGAACGATACTTCCCCTTCAATATCTTACCTACACCAATGTCAACTTTGATTCACCACTGCTTCTACAAGCATCATTGTGCTCCCCGTCCTCACCACAGTGGATATTTTCCTGGCACCTTTAACCCTCTGCTCCCACAGCTCCATCCCAGTGCCTTGCTGTAGTGCCAACTGGTAACTGTCCTGGTTCATTTGTTTGTTTTAGGTAACAAGTTTCACATATAGACTAATGTCACAGTTCTCTATCCTTTGTTTCAGCAGCACCACCGGTGACCCTGTATCCCTGTTCTTTCTATGTGCAGCCACGGAGCTGCCCCTTTCAGCCAGACACAGAAATCATGCCACCAACCACTTTTCAGATCCTCTGTAAGGCTGATGTTCCTCGTGGTCAGTCATACCCTCCATCCCCCTGAACACCCTCTCATTTTGATCTTTCCCTTGCGGAAGGGCAGGGAGTATATGTCAGATTTTGAGAAGTGATTTAGCTTTAAAGGATTTTAAGATTCTGACCCTGAGTATCTCATTATATGTTTGCATTCTGCCAGGAAAGCAGAGTTGCTGCCCAACTGAGAGCACTGAGTCCAACTGCAATAGGAATGATTCTACTAAACACAGCAATTATAGCCCTTGAGCTCAGAGTCAAAGCTCTGCATCAAATTCCTCCACATAAGGATGAAGACTGCCCAGTCGTATAAATAAAATGCAATCCAGAATATAAACAGCACTTAGAATCTTCAAAGCTCTGCCTATGAGTAAGATGAGAAAGATCTTGAGAGAGGTCTCTTACATAGCCATAGTTTAAAAACAAAATAGTAGGTATCCATCAGACACCTTTTTATTTACATTAACACTCTACAGCACCTGAAGTATCCATTAGACAGCATCACAGACTTTTAAATGCCTTACTCTTTCCAAAGATCCTACTACAAGTGAAGCCAAGTCATCTTTCCACCACTGCCTCTGTCCCTCCTATTTTTCTTCCTTGGTCTTTTGCCCATCCCCACAGACATCAGTACCAGACAGTAACACAACAAAGTCAAAAATGTACTGGAGTCAAACACAATGCTCCAGCCACAGCTCCTGAGATGCAAAGAGCCCATCCAAATTTCCAAACACTGCCACATAAAATCCCATTATTCCCACGGCTGTCTTAAAGGAACAGGAGAGAAAAACGTGGAAAAAGTGAGCAAGTCTCATTAGACAGAGCCAGGGGACATAACTAAAGGAGGTCATGAGCAAGGAAGTGCTGGGAAATGTCACTGCCCTTACCACAGCTCACAATGTGGCTAAAAAAGATAAAAAAAACAGGTGCCCTCGGAAGAAAGGAAGATGGCACTTTCAAATACTTAGGAGAACCCCTTGCCTAATGCACAGGATATTGAGACAGACTCTGTTTTGTAAAGATTTTTTTTCTGAAATAATGAAGATAATTTCATGCGTAAAATAGGCATGACTTGCATATAAAGAAGTCTATGAGAAAGTGTATGCTTTACCTTAAGGCTCAGAGCACTGAGTTATTTGCTTTCTACTAGAGAAATAAACTTCCACTTAAAAATTTAAATACTTCTTACTGCAATTTTTTAATTCACCAACAGATTTCAATTTTAGGTTGAGCCAGCAGGGAATTATTAGAACTGATAAAACCTAGCTCAGCTATATAGGCCAAATGCTTTGATGTCTGCGAGGTATACGTTACCCTTTCTTCTTTTTTAATCCTCATTATCTATTTCATTCCAACTTCCTGTAAAGTACTGAATTGCTGATAAAATTGTAAAAAGTAAGCAATTCCTTCATGAGCACGAGTGGATTAACCAAAGGAAAATGAGCACTCTTTGAGCACAGGTCCTACCCCTCCCTCTCATCCCTTACATCCCTTCTCCCTGCAGGAAGACAAGCAAGAACATTTCTTCTTGGTCTGGGGCAGGTAGAAAAATGAATGGCTATGGAAATTAGAGGATATTAGAGGAAAAAAATGTTACACAGAGAGATGAAACAAAGAAACAAGGTAGGGGTAAGTCAAGAGACAAAACTCAATAGAGAAATACTTGTCTAGAACAGCAGGGAAAAATGCCCAACTCATTCTCGGGTTTAATTCATCTCGCAAATGGCCTCAGACATCTCTGAGCCAAGAGCTCTCTAAAACAAGTTTTTTATTTCACTGGTAAAAATACAAGAACCATCTCTCCCAGGTGACACTGCCTGTTGCATCTCCCTTAAGACAGAGTTCTCAGTAAGGCAGCTTGAGTTCAGTGCTGCACTAGACCTCACAAGCTCAAATACACAGTGTAAAGTTTGTCCCCTTATTCAGCAGTGGAAATAAGCTTTTTATTTATCTTCTTCAAAGCCACAAGAAGATTAAATCAATCAGCAGTCTAAAGATGAAGTGTTAATGAAAAAGCAGTGACCTCCTGCTATTTGGCAGCTGTCCTCAATGAATACCAGCTCTGAGGAGCTGTGCATCACACAAGCCAAGCAGTGTTGCTGAGACAGAGCCTGGAAGAGATGAGACTGTATATTCTCAGGTATTTTAAACTGCCCTTTCAATGATGCTGCTGTAATTACAGTAGCTCCAGAACACATTTATGAAACATATACTTAAGATGTTGCTGTCAGACGAAAGAACAAACTTAAAGCGCCATTCAAACCACTAATGGCTTTCTTTTCCATCTAGGAAAGGCTAAGCCAAGGGCAACATACAAATCTGCAAGTGAAGAAAGGCACAGGTACCTCTCACAGCACCTTGAGCACCATGAAAACTGATAATGGCCTGAAATTACATTGAAAGAGCAGGAATTATCTACTTACCCAAACTTCCCCAAAGTTTCCAAAGTTCTCACCCTCTAAAAAGTTATTTTCTTTCCTCTCATACAAGTTGAATTATTTTCTTTATAGAAAGATAATGACAATGGCACTAGTTCATTGAAAAAAATGCTACAGATTGGAGGTATTAGGACTTTTTATGTTACAAAGACAGGCAACGTCAGTTCATTTGTTGTGAATGGCTAAGACCAAACCACTGGCTGACTCATCTCTATAGGAAAGATGTTAACACTCTATATGTTAATATCATCTGCTGAACCCTGAGATATCAACATATCTGAACAAACAGAAGGAAAGACTTTTGGAGAATATCTGAGAATGAAGAGTATTTCCATGGCCAAGAATGTAGTAAGATTCAAAAAGAAGGATTTTTGTCAGGTTAATGAAAAAAATGAATCACCACTGCAATAATAATTAAGAGCCACAAACTTTACGTCTCGACAGTTTAGGCCAATCTTGATTAGGCAGGGAGTAATCAGAGACCTTTGAGTTGCCTGCAATGCATTCGCCCATCTCTCCCTTTGAGGCTGTCGCTTCCACATCAGTCAGAAAACTCCTCCAGAGGCTGAACAGATCTGAGTCTCACATGGGAAGTCTTAAGGTGCAAAGTCATTAAGGGTATATTGGTAATAAAGTTAGAAACTCTCCTATTGTTATTCTCTATTTAATTTGTTTTTAGCCATTTTTGTTACTCAAAATGGCAATGTCTTTCTTCAGAGATGTGAGGCAGTCTTTAAATGCAGGTGCTAATTTCTTTTCTTGATGAGGATGTTTGCCCTTTTGATTTTGGGATAGAAAAAAACCAAACACTATCAGCTCTGCATACTTCACAGAAAAAGCTATTTTATTCCTCATTCAGTAGGCTCCAATCATGCTGGGGCACAAACAAGCCTTGGCTCCCAGACACCACGCTCCCTTCAGAAGCTGCTGCCGAGACAATGCCAGTCCCACTCATCACAGCCCACACCAGCCTTCAAAATCAGGGTGATGAGACTTTAAAAGCAGAGCTGTTTCAGGTGACAGGCTGTGGGAAGCATGTTGTCTCCTTGTGCCCCAGCAACGACAGACAGAAAACCTTCTTTAATGTACTGCTGAAAACATCAGGATAACTGCAAAGCTCTTGTCCTGGGTTTTGGCTGCTCTGAAAGCACAGAAGCCACTCTCTAGCTGAATGGTCATTCTCTACTTTTAATTATGAAGTACCGTTAGAAGATGGGCTCTTGAAAAAATAATGCCCTCTGCAACTCAGATGACTCAACAATTTTAACCAGCTGGATGCCCCCATTCTGGAAACAGTTATCACCAATTATTATGCTGGTTTTTAGTCTGGAGTCAGCTTAAGTACCTTAAGTCAACAGGCAGCAAGGAAGCATTTACAGCAGAGAAAACTCTCCCTCTGCTGCCTCCTCCTTTAAACTACATGTCTCTCCCTCCTAACAGCATCAAAAATGTAAGGACTTGATATCCTACAAAATTGGAAAATTACAATCAATGCGTTAATTGCACATCTAATTAAATAATCAGCATCCCTAAAATGCAAAGGCATCTGGGCACAGACATGTGCTGTGGGTAGAAAATCCTGTAATTATACTCTCAGTTGGAGCTGTAATTGCTTTTTTGATCAAGAAACCTGGTAAGGAAAGGTTGCAGACGATATGAAATGTAGACCTCAAGTAGACATAACAACCTGAACTGGCTGAGGCAAGGGAAGTAAACCATTCAGCATTTCTACTGTAAATACAGACAAAGAAGTAACAGACTTAACTTGCAGCAGTGGAAAGCTAGGTTAGACACAGCTTTTAATCAGGAGTAAGCATAGATTATCAAGGGAAGCTAAAAAATCTCTGTCCCAGAAGGTTTTAACGAGCGCACACACATTTTTAAGGCGTGCTTTTGAAGATAGATGGTCTAGTTAATCTCTTCACATCTCAGTTTGATTGTTCTTTATCCTTCAGAGCCTACCTCAGGAAGGAAATTACATGGTAATACATATAGCTGGCTAAGAGGTGTGAGGGTACATTACTCCCCATAGACGGTCTGCAGGACAACCCTGCTTCCCACACCACAACAGTTTAGCTCAAACACTGCAGAGAGAGTTTTTCCTACCTTAGCTTGACAGTGAGAACATGAAAACTGTCTCTCACAGAACTGTCCATGCATTCTGCAAGATCAGTCCAATACAATGGGATTTGGCTGAAGTAAGTGCCTAGATCCCACAAGGTAGCATTCTATATGAATTTCCACAATTCTTTCTCTGGTTAAAGGTAAACCCCTTTCTCAGCTAGAAGAGTGTGTCCTTCTGCTCACTGAACAAGAAACTACTTAATATTGTTTCCTTGATGTTACTCAAAGCATGATGGCATGCTTTACTCATTCTGTTACAAGCAGGCCCTATCATTACATGCAGTTACATCACCATTACATGCAGTGAGCTAAGGGGCACTCCTCACCATATTACTAAAGTAATTCAAGCTTAATTGGTGTTTTGACAGCACACCTGTGAAGTTAAAAAGTCCCCATTACAACTGAAGAGCAAGGGCAGTATCAGGTCAAGAGCTTTTTCTCTGAACACTCATCTCAGAACAACAAACCCCACATTTCTCAAAGTAATTAAGCTGGGAGTGTATCAAGCACTAAAAAGTCTGGTTTTCCAGCTACTTCACTTACTGCTCTGATAACTCATTTCCAGAATCTAAACTCAAATAACCAGAAATCAATTCATGGATTTGAGAGCAAGGAAATGGAAAAACTCTTTTAAAAGCCACAGTGGCTTGTCCAGCGTAGTGTAATAACATGGCAGGGGAATAACAACTAAAAATCCTACAAAGCAACGCCCAGCTACCTCTGCTAATAGGTTGTGTCATCTACCAGCACTTTCCTTCTCATTGCTACATATGCCCAGCTTTCAAAAAGTAGGGAGAAAACATTTTTTACTACCCTACCTTCACCTTTAGGTCTCCTGGCTTAATTAATATGCTTTTCTCTTGGTGGGAATAATCTTGTGTATTTATACTCCCTGCAAAAAGCAGCACTTGATTGGTGAACCCAAATGGCCCACAAATACTTGTGATGAGCCCCATACAAGCCTCTGCCATTCTCTGAGGACACCATTAACATAGACACTGAACAAGAAAAAAAGAACTGCCACATAAGAGGCCTGACAAAGCCAACTCCAGCAACCACCCCCATATTAATAAACTCAGACACACTTTTCACACTTCCAGTAAAGTCACTTGACAGGCTCACATTGGGCCTGAATTAAGGGACTCGGGAAATCCAGTTAGCCTGCTCTGCTAACTGGGAGGGGCAGAGGAAGAAATTTAACGTAAAAAAATAAAAATGCCTGGATGAAGAAAGCCTCTGCAAGACAATGAAAACTGCACTAGAAACCAGGCTTTGATAACACAGCTAACCTGAGTCAAGTCACTGAGAGGCCAATTAGCCCCTCTGGAAAAGTCTGTAATGGGAGGAATAAGCACAGCTGGATCAAAACACACTCAAAACACTGAGCAGGGATGGTGGGGTCATTCCAATAGCTGCTGCCACTACTCAGGGCTCCTAGGTCACAGAAAACATTCCACCCTCCCAGAGAAATCGGTGTAAAGGCAAGATTAAAAAGGGATAATTCTGGCAGCTGTAAACAGTTGTACATTAACAAGCTATTACTACTGCGAGCTAAAAATAGAGTGATATAATTTGGACAAGTAACATGTATCCATGTCACAAAATATGAAGGAGAGTTGCACTTGCTTTAAATTGAGTTCCTTAAATTAGGCATAATGAAATTCAGAGTGAATACACCAGCCAATCTATAGGTATTTGTGTAGACAAAACTGGATCCCTCAAGTAACTGTTACATGAGATACCACAAAAAAACTTGCTTGCATTTCAATCTGCTGCACTAACATAATACACTGAATAAAAATAGAAAAATATAAATAAATTGCACTAAAATTTAGCACTCTCAGTTTCTCAATAACAGTTTCTCAAAAATGTGTTTGCTATCTTAAAATACAAGGTGAATATTGACTCATTAACAAAAATAAAACCCAGATGGAGACATGGTTAAAATAAACTGATCTTTCACATAAAGCAATTTCTATTTGTATTTCAAATATTCTTGTACGCAACAATCTAAAGTATTAACCAAAGAGAGACTAAATTAATTGAGCCTTGAACTGATTTATCTAAATTAGCTCCTAGATGGACAGCTCTATTATATCGTTTTTAGTGCATGTCTCTGATTTTGTCTCTACTGCTTTTCAAGGTCTCCTATAAAATAATTTTCAAGTGCTAGCTTTTAAAAAACTCTTAATGACTATGAGTTCAATTGCAATTTACTGCCTAAATAAGAAATTGAAGTCCCATGGGGAATTTCTAAAAATTTAATTTAAGAACAAACCTGTTTACAAACTATACCATATTTTCTGAACTACTACCACTTGAACATTCATCAGAAAACAAAACTGTATCTATGACAGGTTCATTACCAGGAATGAGTCACTAAGAACACCCATTCTTCACGAAACCCCTCACACAGCCTAGCATCCTTAATATCTGCTGTGCAACTGTATGGAAAAGCCACCACCCAAGAAAGGGCTGCAACATGATTTTCACAATTTCACTTAAGTGAGAGCTTCTAAGTAGCAAAACCCTCTCCTACACACCTCTGTTTGTGTTTGGAAACCCACAGGGGGTCCTGCAATGTGGTAGCTTGACAGCAAAGGCAGGGAGGTGGGCACAGTGAACACAGGGAGGCAATGCTATGAGGAACAGTGATGGAGGCTGTGCTTCCATCGACATTTCTGACAGCCTACTTAGAGGCTGTCTGGATGATGAAGTCCCTATTCTTTGCTCCCACAGGCAACTGTCATATAATAGCATTCATAAAAAGACCTGTTTTAAAATTAATTAGAAAGGGCAAAGAAACCAATTTGAAACCTGTTCACTAAGAATTAGAAAAATCACCTTCTGATTTCTAGCCTGGATACGGTTCCTATGCCCTTCTGTTCTTGTGCTAACATTAACCTTTCACTTAAATAGCTGTAAACTTGCCAATATTTACTCACATGCTTTATTAGTACATGGCAGCAACATCTGGTCTCAGTTTCCAGTCTACTAAGCTCAGCCATACTTGTTTGGTCTCATCTCACACAACCTCAGCACCTTCCCTCCCTGGGCTGCCTCGATGTCCCCTCTCCAACTTGTATTCTCTGATGTTGGCAGTAGTCCCCACTTTCTTCAAAGCATTTTCTGGTTTCCTACATGTCATAACAGAAATATTATAGAAACACAGACAGAAGACACCTATTGCCTATGTGGTTTGCCACAGTGTGCCATGGAGCAGAACACAATTAATTTTACTAATTTCCCATTTACCAGGCAGTAAGGCTTTCTTGACTATTTCTACAGCCCTACTAGAGAGGGCAGACTAAAGGAGTTTATAGTTACGCAGAACAGCTCTTCCTTCTCTTACTGATCCTATGCATAAACACATACCCCTGTTCTGAGCACGTACTCCCACAGTCCAGAGGGGCAGCACCACTGCTCACCTGGTATCACATCATTCTGCAAATCCAAAGGCAAAAACCACACAGTCAGCAAGAGACTCCCTGCCTAGAGCACCTCAGTAAACTGGCACTCAGATTTGCCTTAGCCCTTCCAGCATCTGGTACCTGCACACTTGAGTAACAGATGAGAATCTCAAGCTACATTTGGGATGTCACCCCAGCTTTATGCCTAAGTATCTTTAGTTTTACAGCACACAAAGGATAGAGCTGTCAACAACCTCAGGAAATTTCTCCTGCAGAACAGATATTGATACACTAATGTTCTCAAGTGCCTTTCAGCAGAGGAGGTGTGTTACAAACCCAGCTCACAGACTGCCAGGAAAGGCTGCAGGCCTTTTCTTACGGATCCAAAAGCCAAGGAGAAGAACTGGTCTCACCTTTACCACCTCCAGATTTCAAATTAAACCAATGGGAATCCACTGAAAAGCCCTTCTGAAAGTGTCAGCCATTACCCATCAAAGCAGTAGTAACAAACCCACAGTTTGACTCAAATCTGTCTCATCTGATTGGTCCTCCACAATGTCACAAAACTGCCCAGACTCTACATATGAGCAGACAATGGACAGCATGTGTGGGTCTATCATATGGCTTAAAAATCCCACTTGAATACCAAGAAATTAATCTGGATGCAAAGAAAGTCATTGTTAACTCAGTACGAGTTAACTCAGTGAGAACAACATCCTAATAGGCAGCATTCATTTGCTATTATCACACCTGCTTGAATTCTATGCAGAAAGTAAAAATGCTACTCCATTTCCAGCTGACACACCAGAACAATGGGATGCCATCCAGAGCAAGCTCGAGGAGCAGCCCATGGGAACATCATGAGGTTGAACAAGGCCAAGTGCTGGTGCTGCACCTGGGTGAGAGCAGCCCCCGGTATCAGCACAGGCTGGGCATGAACAGACCCAGAGCAGCCCTGCCCAGAAGGACCTGGGGGTGCTGTGGGTGAGAGGCTGGACATGCCCCAGCCATGGCACTCACAGCCCAGAGAGCCAAATGTGTCCTGGGCTGCATCCAGAGCCCCGTGGGCAGCAGGGGAGGGAGGGGATTCTGCCCCTCTGCTCTGCTCTGCTCTGCTGAGACCCAGCTGGAGCATCCAGAGCTGGGGTCCCTGCACAGGAAGGACAGGGACCTGCTGGAGCCAGCACAGAGGAGGCCACCAAGATGATCAGAGGGATGGATCATAGGGATCTCATAGGCTGAGAGTGCTGGGATTGTTCAGCCTGGAAAAAGTTCCAGGGTGACCTGACTGTGGTCTTCCAGTACCTGAAGGGAGCCTACAAGGAAGATGGAGAAGGACTATTCAAGACTGACAGGAAAAAGAAAAATGTTTTCAAACAGAAAGAGAGTAGATTTAGATTAGATATTAGGAAGAAATTCTTTACTGAGGATGGTGAGGCACTGGCACAGGTTGCCCAGAGAAGCTGTGGATGCCCCATCTTTGGCAGTGTTCAAGGTCAGGTGGGACAAGGCTTTACAACCTGGTCTAGTGGAAGCTGTCCCTGGCCATGGCAGGGGGGTTGGAATTAGATCATCTTTAAGGTCCCTTCCAATGAAAGCCATCTTACAATTCTATGATTCAATTTTACATACTATGTAGCACCATGCAGAACTGGAGTACTGATGTCCTCAGGATTTTATTATACAACATTAACAGCTTTTTGACTTAAGAATACCACTTTTACAATG